>NC_038241.2:41765167-42065167 GCF_000004515.6 Glycine max
ACCGATGCTCAAATATCTCTTACAACATAAGTTTTTTACAAAACCGATGTTAAATGTCACTTACAACATCAGTTTTGTAAAAAACCGATGTTAAATGTCACTTACAACATCAGTTTTTTAAAAAACCGATGTTAATTTATAGATATATAATTTTTTTTTTCATAATTCGTATCTTATAACATCGCTTATTTAAATAACCGATGTTGTATTTATTAGTTAACATCGGTTTTGAAAAACCGATGTTAATGATACTACTTTCCACATCGGTACTTTCAACATCAATTAATAACCGATGTTGAAAGTCTTAAATAACCGATGTTAAAACCTTATTTTCTAGTAGTGAAATCATGATAGCTGAATTAACTCACCAGATCCACTTGAAAAAAAAAAACCCTAACAACTTGTAATGATTGTTTAAATTATTTTGTAATCATGAAATATTTTTGTCATAAAATTATTTATTATTTTATTGGATTTGTAATCATAGTCTTGAATGTGTGATCGTGAAATACTTTTTATGATAGAATTATTTTGCTTACTGGACGGACTTATAATGGTTCTTTTTATACTTTTAAAAAAAATAATAACTTTGAAATTAGAGTTGCTAAAATAAGGAAAAGTTATGGACAAATACAATTACACATGTATTTAATTTTGCTGGAAATTATTTTGCTAAAAAAATATTTTTATGTTGAATTTTTTTAAAATGAATTTTCTTTTTTCTTTTAAATTTTAGTTGGGTCAATCTATTTAATCAACTGACCTCCAATATTATATGGGAAAAACATTAAATATAAAAACAAATATATTAATATTGGATTTAATTAAAATATATGTAAGTCCGATCATTGTTTCTTATCGTTAAAAGTCATTTTACTTTTATGTTTTTTTATGATAGTTTCTTTTATGATAATTATTTTTTGAGTTAATTAATTAGTTTTTAGTCTTTAGTAGGGGATAATAAAATGAAAAATTATTTCCATCTATTTAGATATTGAAAATTAAACTTTGGGGATTAAAAATGATTATTTTTTTCTAGGTGAACTGGAAGGTTTTTTTTCTTCTTCTAAATATCGTTTCTAAAAATGATGATCATTACATGTATAAGACTCAATTTAGTTGGAACAATAATATTAATAATTATTGAGTCAATCCAATTTGTTTGACCTAATATATAAATTCTAATATTATGTATAATTAAATCATACATAGCATTAAAGAAATGTGAAATCAAAATTAAGGTATATTTTAATGTATATATATATATATATATATATATATATATATATATATATATATATATATATATATATATATATATATATATATATATATATATATATAAAAACAATAATATATATAAAAAACCCCGCGCTATATACTCTTTAACCAGTATTTTAAGAGCCTTTAAATTAATAAGGGTAATTTTGAAAAGTTAAAATAGTTTTTTATATAAATTAAAGACTATTAAGTATTAACTACTTTAATTTTTTTAGCAATGTGTTAATTAATTAAAAATTACTTATAAAAATAAGAAAAAGATATATAATGTAGAACTAAAACTAAAAATAAAAGTTTTTAAAGTAAAGTATAAGGTTCTTAATAATTTTCATTTTTTTCACTTAAAAGAAATGACTTATGGAACAATGAGGAGAGAAAAAGAAGCAATTTTTTTTTGTTTTTGTTTATAGAAAATTAAGCTGCTTATTTTTTATTTAAGAATTTTTAAAAAATATATTTACTGAATTTAAATACAAGAGAAGTAATTAAAAAACTTGAGTCACGTACTATGTATTTAGATGACATATTAATATGCAATTGAAGATATTACAAAAAATATATTTTTAATTTATTTAAATAAGAAATATTTAAAAGAAGTATAAAAATATATAATATAGGAACATATTATCTCAATCCCTCTAATATATAAGGCCAAATTAAAACCAATTAAAGATGATGTATAAAAAACAAAATTTAAATGTAGCCTTAAGATTTTTTAATATTGGTTTTCAATTAAAATTAAAATTTCATTTCCATAACTCACATAATAACAATTTAGAATAAGAAAAAATAGTGAAATAAGTTGCAATTTTAATTACATAACAAGATACAAAAATAACTAAAGAAAAATATATAAGTTTTAACCGTGTACCAACAAAACGTAAAAAAAAACGTATAAACACCTTTTATCGCATGATTGTATAAAAATGAGAGTTGAAGTAAGGTTTTTCCTTTAGTTGCAGAGAACTAGTGGGAAAATAGAGGCAGGGGAAATAAGAAAAAATAAGTATGAAATAGAAAATGGAGTATGTTTAGTCGTAGAAAAATGGTGGAAGAAAGAAATAAAAAAGTGCGAGCCTTAACCTTTTCTCTTCTTTTTTTCCCGCAAAATTAATACATTATGACTTTTTTATAAAAATAATTATTATTGTAACTCATAATTGATTGTCTCAATTACCAAAAACAAAAAAAAAAACAAAAATTCATAAACAATCGATTGGTTTTGTTTCAATAATTGATTGTCATGAAAAAAACCCGATAATTAGTCTTGTATTATTATTTTTCTAGTACTTCTTTCTTCTTTATTAAATTTCTTTTCTACTTTTCTTAAACTAAACATTCTTAAAATTAATCTATTTTTTTTTATCTATTTCTTTCTTTTTGAGCAAACACATCATAAAGGATAAAAGTACTTACTAATTTTTATTTATTTATACACAAAGGCTTAAAGTGTACAAACATCACAATAGAGATTTTGACATCCAAGGCATCCCAAGACCTATCAATTATTTACCTAACACCCTAAATATTATTAATAAAATGAAAAAAGTTTTGGAAAAACTAGACCAAAACCCAATAACAATTAATTTCGACATAAAAACTAGATTTCTGTTCAAAGATAACTAATTTGATCGACTTCTTGTCTACTCCTTGGCGATTGCGATCAAAGGGCCCCAAAACTTGAAGTTTCTTTTCCTATTATGACTTTTTCTGCATATCTCTTACAATCTTGCATATTGGATACCTCTAGAGTTCAGTGGATGCTGGATGACATAACGCCAAACCGATATATTTTTTCATCAGTACGCCAAATCGATATATATATGTCTAATTTAAGTTTACATAATTTTGTATATAATAGAGAGAAAGAAATAAAAAATTATTGAACAAAATAATTAATATACAAAGAGAAAAATAAAAAAAATATTATATATAAATAATATAATTTTATTATAATATCAAATCTTTATTAAAAAATAAAATTGAAAAATTTTTGGTTATAAAAAGTGAATGTACCATATTAGTAAATTAAAAGAAGCATTATTATATAACTTATCTTTTAGTTGATGCCGTCCAAAATACATACGTACGTATAAAATAGAGTTCTAAAAGTTAAAACTAAAACTTTCTCTATTACTTATGTTGGTATAACTAGAATGTAATTTAATAATAAGTATTGTCGTATTTCAAAAATATTTTTCAATAAGCATATTATTGTTTTTAAATAAGTTTTATGTCATATTTCAAAATTATTATCCTGAAATTCTAACTAATTTGAATTAGTTTAGCTGAATTTATAACGGTGTATATCCCATCTAATACCTATTTAATTTCTTTTTTCACAAAATTGAAACCTAAAACTTTACTTTAAAATAATCAATTTCTTGCTATTCAAACTAAGCACACCAAATTTTGACTTAGAACATAATTGGTTATGTGTCACCTACATCTGATGTGATTTTTATGTTTTCATATAAACTACTAGTTGTATTTTCCATTTTTTAATCCATTTGACATGATTATCTGTCCTTTTAAAAAAAATAAAATGACATGATTATCTCCACTTGCAACAAATATACCTCCAAATACACTCAAAATATCACATTATTTAATCTACATGATTAATTATTAGGTTTATGTGTTTGAAAAAATATTTATCAGAAGTCTTTAAAATGAATATGTAATTTAAAAGAATTAGAAACATTTTATATATGGTTAAATTATGACGTTGCAAATAATATGACAGCAACAAACAACCTGGGTGTGGTAATGTAAGTTTTACACAAGAGATCAAATCCCTTTCTTGATTTGTTATTGTGTACTCTGCAATATTTGAAAAAAAAATGAATAAATTTTATAATGTACGAAACTATACCTTTTAAAAGAAATTTAGTAAAAAAATTAATTAATAATATTACATGACACATCACAAGACTAAAAATAATAAGGTATATACATCACAAACACAGAAAATTGAAGACAAAGAGAGAAAAACACTACCACTTTTCATTGGTACACTGATTTGTGAATCCGCGCTCACCTGTCTGTTTGATGGTGACTTCCCAACCATGCATGCGTGTACATATCCACAACGCTCAAGCACCATCTTGTTAGTCACATATGCATGCCTCTAAATAAGGTAAAGTAATCCACACAAATTACTATTGCTAGCTTTTAGCTTTCCAATTCAAGAAACAGAAAAGCGATTAAGATTAATTTGTCTCCGTGTAATGCTAATTATTTAATTACAAGCATATATTAATTAATTTAACCATTTCTGAACCACTTGACTGGCCTAGCTATCTTGGACCCATGAAATTAAATTAAAGGTCCCTACTCCAGTGGAGTATTATGGGACCCACATACCACTAACAGTAAGTGATCTAAAAAGATAGAGAGAACCACAACAACTATATATGTCTAGTAGCATCACAGCTCTATTAACACTTTGGAAATAATATGATGATCTCATATTTATAGAAATCCTATTGCACATGGGGTACAAATCAGTATCATATAAAATAACTGTTGCATAAATATTTCAAGGAGAGTTCTTGTAGTGCATGCTAGCTGCACTATATTTTGAATTAATTCACGCCTTTAGTGTCTCAAAAATAACAACACTATAATATTCCTATGTAGTGGGTTCCATGTATGTAAGTTAAGTAAGGGGTGTGAGATTAAAATCTATGTGCATGCATATTTGACAAGTGGATTAACGTGGAGTACGTGAATGGGTTGTTAAGTTACATATATAAGGTGTCCTTTTTAGAGGGTGTTTTATCTCGTGAGAAGCGGTTACAACAAAATGAAGAGTACATGGAAAGTGTCATTGCATTTGTACTAGCTAGCTGACTGATCTAGAGGAATATTATTTGGAGGCCCTTTTACCCATTCTTTTCGCATTTTTCCTATAAGTAGGTGCTCCTGCCCAGTGAGAAATCTAACATCTCCCAAAGTTCCAAACTCGAATCTCTTCTCTTTTATCTCTCTTTGATGATCATCATCCCTTTCCTATCTCTATTTTTATGGGGAAAAGGTGAGACGGGAGGCACTAGTTGGTAATTAAGGTTGTTGACAGAAGATAGAGAGCACAGATGATGATATGCATATTATATAAAAAGCAGCTAGGGAACTCATGAATTGTGCATCTCACTCCTTTGTGCTCTCTATACTTCTGTCATCACCCTTCAGCCTCCCTGTCTCACTACCCCTCTACACCAACTGTTAGTATATATCTAGTTACTGGAGCTGGAATTCATATATAAATTAGTTTAATAAGCATGCTCATGCGTGTATAATATGATGTTCACAGGTTTTAAAAAAACTGTGAGTCCATGACTGCATCGCTATTGCAATTGTAGCCACATCAACTGTATTTGTTAACGATTTTATGTAATATTAAAACGCAACAAAACTGCAGTGGCAGCCGCAGTTTGAAACTTTCTTCTCATACCATATTCTCTGATAGATATTAATATTAATTTGCTTGTATATATGATGGCTATTATTAACCTTTGTATTTTGCAGTTAGACGTGCACTGCCGCTGTGGCTGTTGGACACTACAAATCTGTTTGTTGATGGTACGAGGAGGTTAGAATGAAAGGGTTTAAGTTTAACTTTTGCGCAAGTGCAATTCATTCCGTACCGATACCTCTTGTTCAAAAGCTTGCATTTGATTTGCTACACTGCCTCTGAGATATAATTAGAGAGGTTTATTCTTTTTCCTATTAATTTTCTTTAAAAACATTGATTTTATTTGGGCAATATTAGATCTGTATTACTTTCATTCATTTTGTGAATTCGTCTACCCTAAGAAAAATCTGACTTTCCTTTCTTTCCTTTGTTCTGTGCCACATAAGTGATCATAGACTCGTTATCATGATCACAATATGATTCTTAACAAGAAGAATGTACTGTAACTTGCTTCTTGGAAGAAGGACCACATGCAATTGGAAGTTGTGGCAAGGGGATTGTGAAGAAAATATATGGGGTCCAAATTCCAAACTGACCATGACATATTGTAGGACATATATATATATACTTAATTGCTCAGTATTCTTTCAAGTCAATACCCCACACTCAGTCTTGTTCACTGACTTACAATGGTGATCTCTAGCTAGAGAGTGTGAATATATCATCAATAGATAAGAGCAACAATGTATTTTATGCAACAAAGTTATAAGGTTTAATGTATGCATGTCCTATTTACTGTATTCACGAACAAAACCAAAGGTTAAAAACATGTAATCAAATTGGTCATGGTCCAAGAAACAATGTTCAATATAAATTTAAAAAACTAAAAAATCAATGATACTTTGACTTAGAGCAAGACAAAAGGGTGGTTTTCAACGATAATTGCAACGACTTTACCATTCTTGTGTTTTGAAAATTCAGATTGAGTGATGATCTCCTTCTTACTATTAATATGACGTATTGCAACTGACCAAGTGGTAGGCAATTGATGCATACTATAGGATGCATGTTTCTCTATTGCAATCCCACATAGAACCCATCTCTGGTAAACAATGTGAAAAGCATACAGTGAAATATCACTTGTCTGGCCTGCAATGCAAGAAACATGAAATTAATGAAAATATTCTCCCATTTTCTAGACCTACCGCTTTAAAGCTAGCTCTCATTAGGAAGGGATATGCTATTTTCTGATGACAAAGACCCCTTTCCATATATGTTGATGCACACTCATTGAGATGTGACTTACATGGCCATTACTATTTTAAGACGAGTTTGATATGATAGAATATAGAACCAGTGAATTGAAAAAGGAATAAAGAGGGAATAATAATAATAATAATTTTTATTATTAACGCTTGACTCAATGTGATTCTAGCCAGTTTAATTTACGTAAATATATAGTACTTTCACTTATTTTCCCTCCCACTCCCCATCCGTTTATATTTCCTACCATGCATATAAACATAGGTTAATCAAGTGTAGAATTTAACTTAATTTGTGTTCTCTACTTTTTTTATAGGCAAAGAAAAATTTATTGATGAAGATGTTATTAATGCATCGCTTCAACACAAATTTGTACTTCCAAAGAATAGCAAAAATTTAAGTGTAAAAAAATTGTTTGCTCTATTAATTTGATTACACATATAAACTTTCTGCTTATTTACTGTACACCCTTCACTTTCTATTTTGGTCTTTTATATTATCAAATCATAACTTTTTTCCTGTATGCCTTCAAATTATAATTGGTTCAGTACTTACTCTCTTTAAACAAAAGTACCACAAAATAAAGACACCATTTGACTAAGAATGCGTCTCGTATATTCATCAAATTCAGTGAGTTCACCTAATGTGATGCTTCATTAAAGCAACACATTGGCAATCCAATAGTTGGCTAATTAATTATGGTGGAGTATCCTGTGAATTGTGTTAGTCATATTATCACCACATTCAAATTTTACTAAAGATGTATTAGTTGAACTTGGTGCACGTAACCAACTCGGACATTGTTGATCACATTGCATTATCTTAGCGAAGTTTTGTGAACTATATAGAATTTTAGAAGGCAAAACACAGAGATAAGTCCTTGGTTATGAGAACTCTGGCTTACACGACTTAATTAAAATAGCGCCAATCATTCAGAGACATTCATAGTTTAACCTAGTTATATATATCAACTCTGATCCCTATTCGGCTATCCCTCCTCATGAACCCGTGTTAGTGTTGTAATTCAATCATACTATCTACTAAATATTCAATCTATTAACAGCTTTAACAAGAAGAACTAGTCTCCCGCAACATAATGAATAAAAGTTTGAGCCCCTATGAGATGTTCATATTGAATAACTGATACGCCTAGAACATGCACAATCACCTCTAAATTAGGAGACTAGCTACCTACAATAAATAAATAAATAAAGAATTAGTCAATCTATCCATATATAAATATTCAATTTTTTTCTGGAATATATATATAAAGAGAAAGAGGGTATCAAATGAGACCATTAATGTGAGAAATGAGATGTTCGGTCAAATATTTTATTTTTTTTTTGTAAATTTTGATAAAAAAGTTTCTATAATATAACAATGTTTGGTCAAACTACTTTTTCTTAACTTCTCCTTTTCTTACAAAGAAAAGTTAGACAAAGCATAATTATAAAAGAAACTATTAAAAGTAAATATTTTTTTTTTCAATGAACAAAAGTCCAAAAAATATTTCTTATATATATATATATATATATATATATATATATATATATATATATATATATATATATATATATATATATATTAAGCGAATGAGGGGAGTTTCTCACATTCTCATATACAATAAATATATAAATATTATATAAAAATTAAAAACTTAAAAGTGATGCCTAACACAAATTTTAATTAATTGACAATATAATGTCGATAGTATTTTTCATGTGTATGATCAAATTTCTATTTATTGTTTTAAGAAAATACTGTTTCGACAGAAACCTTGGAAGATGAATAAAAATACTAACATAAATTATTTAGCTAAGACATTATTTTTACTTTTTTAGGTATGCTGAAATTTCCAATTTATGAGTTTTATTATTACCTAGAATTCAAGACACTTAAAGTTAAAATATAATATGACAATATATATATGATATAATTAAATAATATATGAAGTTGGTCTAGTATAGTGTAGTTTGATCTCATACTTTTTTATTTTATTTTAATTGTTTCTTCTTTGGCCATCCTCGATGTTGGTCTTCTTTTCACTTTATTAATATCATTCGTATATCAAATCACACCATAACAAAAAGTGGAGAGGTTTTACTTTGTTGCTTGCGAGTAATCAGCTAGAATCTAGTGTCGTAATATGCTTTGCATGTTTAGTCAAATCTCATGCAGTTTTGGCTCTAAAGAATATTTAATTTCCATTACTATATGGCTAATTAATATTTTTCCTTATATTTTGAAGAAAATATAATTCAGAAGAGGAAGATTCTGACATTGTTCCAAATATAATTGTACCATCACTTACCAACGCAGGGAGATCAAATTTGAGAGAAATACGAGTATGACATCAAAAGTCTTGTACATGACTCATATTTTATGATGAATAGAGATCCTGAAACATAGTATAGCAAAATACATGGAAAAAGGAACATTTTAATTTATAAATACTAATGTAATTTTGTTTGTCAATATAAATACACTTATTAGTTCTCTTTAGATCTCGTGTTTGTATGTATGCGTGTGATTACTTTGTTTAGAATTCAAGTTACTGTTACCTATATATAAAAAGGAAAGACAACTTAAACTATAAATTGAGATTATACGTAATTAACTTTGTCAATACTATTTTGAAGAAAACAAATTCAAAGTGGATCCATGCCTAACACAAGGAATATGTTGACGGAATCTGGGTAAATTCGGTGTTTGACAATACTGAAAATTATTAAACTTTTTTTTTTAAAATGCTGGGGGATCAATCAGCATAGAATAAAAAAAGGAAAATCATAATCTCCAAACTACAGTAACATAAAAAAAAAACTTAAACGGGGAAGAAAGATTAAAAAAAATAAATTTATTTTAGAAATAATTACATAAAAATATTTTACATGTAAAATATTCTTTAAAAAATTAACAACTATTTAGTAGAAAAAATAAATAGTATTAATTAGATTTTTTTTAAAAGGAGTATTAATTAGACTTATTTATATTTTTATCTCTTTAATTCAAACTATCTGTGATTTTTATTCTCCAAAATCAAGTCGATCAAGTAGCTCACTTTTTAAAATGAAGCAAATTGAACCTATCATCAATTTTCTTCTACCTAAAACCCTTAAATTACTATTTTATATCCAACGAGGAAGGGAGCTAATAGCTATGATGTATTTAGTTCACTCAAATTAAATTCATGAAATAATTTAAAAAGTTTAGAAGTAAAATACTTAGTAAAACTTGAGAATTTCATAAGATGTGAGATTAGGGTTTCAAAAGGGGGGAAATTGAGATTTATTTTTTTGGTAAAATTTGATAATTATACTAATCATCAGTGATTGAATGAAAATAAATAATGGGTGAAGAAAAAGCAATGGTCGTTAGCAACAAGATTCAATATCGTGAAGCATCATTTTGAAAATTGGCAGAAGAACAAAACAGGCTTATGAGTAGTAAGTTACTAAAATGCATCTTATTACGGAATTTGCAACGTTTCGCCTAAGGATTGGGTGGGCGGCAATGTAGGTGGCCCATTATCATGTGCATGTGTCTTTGTCTTGAATTGTGTGCCAAATTGATAGATCATAGAGGTAACTATAATGATGCTCTTCTTAATTAATTCACACCAACTAGTTACTTATTCAATCCTTATCAATTTTTTGAATATCCATGCGAGAGTACTGCTTTATTTCTTTCTATCGTTTTTCTTTTCTCATATTAATCTCATTTTGCTGGCTTTCTAACCGTCAAAATGTCCTTATTTGCCTACACATCCAGTCGTTTAGTCCCGCTCTTAATTTCCTCAAATATTCTAACAGCCAACTCAAGTATATTAATGTTAGATAAATGTTTACATATTTGGTTCAAAATTAATTTTGAGATAAAAAAAATTTAATACTTCTAAAACTAATCATATATCTCTTAAATTAGTTCATTTTACAAGAAAGCAGCCATTTTAAATTAGTTCATTTTAATTAATATTAATCAAGCAGCCATTTTTCGTGGACAGGCAATAGGTTCATTTTGGATTTCAAAAGCAGGTCAGACAGTTAGAATGCTAAGAAAGATATGGCAGGATAAGGGTATCTGATAGGTTAGCAATCTTTTTAGCTTTATGTTGAAACTCCCCACTACCAATATTGTTGGCAGATATTTTTTGCCATCATGTTGCCATGGTCATGTAATACTGCTGGTTCTGTTATGAATGCCCCATCGTAGTGACGAATTATCTTATTCATATAGAAGCCAATCAAACAAGATAAAATGGTTTTTGATCCCTCTATTCCAATTATTATCGCTTCCTCTAATCATTGTCGTCCCTTGCATATATGACTCTTTTTACATTTGGACAATCAACTAGTCCCACATTGCTAGTGATCAAGACTAAAAACGAGAATTGAGAACATGCTATGTTCATTTCACAGCTCCTGACATGACATACTGACTTGGCATGCCTTTATCTTATATAAACCAATTCATATATATATAAACAATTCAATAATTAATGAAATCTGATTTGGTTTTTCAAAAATATGCCATTCATATCTGCTTGGTTTTGGCCATGCAATGAAAGGACATTTTTGGAATCACATTCAGACACTATTGGGGAATGAGCACCGTTAACTACATGCTAGTGGCACTAATAAAGTTCATGTTCTTTATTCACCAATTAAGCTTAAGGTTCAGGATAGTGTGCTTAAAATCCAACCAAATCATTGTCAAAATTATTTAATCCAAACTAAATTGAACTAAACAATATCCGTTTATTCACACCAAACCCAATTAGAGTTTTTTGTTTGATTTGGATATTTTTCTTTCAAAAACTGAATTAAACGCACCGGAACACTCCTAATTCAGAATTAACAAACTTATCCAGCACCCCAAAGAGGAGAAAAAAATAAACTTTTCCCTTGAAAGACAGTGAAGAAGTACTTCAAGATACTACACATACTTTCCAATAAATATTATACAATAATTCACGAATAATAATATCATTACAGAGATGAGATGATTATAGGAAATCTACAATTGAACTTTATTACAAGTTAAAAGATAATAGTTATGCAAGTTGAAGAACAGTTAGAATGATGGAACTATGCTGCTCCCATGTCCTCAGTTTCCCTCTTATTGAATGATTGAATGACTTAGTGTGAAGATCCTGTGTGATTTGAGTGGTTATGTCCAAAAAGTACAAAATAAATGATGTCAAGCAGCAACAAGCAAACATGGGTATGGGCCCATAAATCCAAAGGACAAGAGGAAAAGACAAGTAGAAGGCCTGCAATCCAAGAGACCAAGAATAACTCCCCCGGTTTAAGGTTTTTGCAACATATTCTATGAAATCCATTTTGCCTTTCAATGCAGGTGTGGTGATCAAGAAGCTCACATGTGCATGGTATCTAATAGACTGCACGTTACATACAAATGCAACAAGGAAGCATAATGACATGGAGAAACGTTTGATTGAAGAATTAAGAGAAGTTTTGTTGCCATAAACTAATTTGGTATCTGAGTCATTGCTGTCAAAAATGCCAATAAGTGAACTAAGAGTGATTGCTGTTGTAGCAAGAGTGGATGCCATGATATTGTTGTGGATTGTTTGAACGCCCAAAACCCCATTTTTCAAGGGATCCTGAAAACAATGCAAGGGAGTTTGTTGTGGAAAGTAAAGGTACAGAAGTATCACTATCACACCATTGCTAGACAGGTGTACAGAAAGTAAAGGTAGCTTAACTGGGAATTATTATGTCTTTGTGAGGACAAGTCTTTTGAAAACGTAAGGCATAGTATGTTGTATATGATACAACATAATAAATTTGCAGATATAATAACTATGTTGAGTTCCCAATAAATTATAATAGCCATATTTTACAGAAGAGCCTCCAAAGAAAATAATCCCAACCAACTTTCAACAAGCTAAACTCTAGTGAGATAAGCAACAGAACAAGGACCAATAAAAAAAGTAAGCAGAAGATTTGCTAAATTGAATTACAAAATGACTGGAACCTGAAATCCACCAATATTTCTTTCAATAGTTTTCTAGCGACTCATTTATTGAGAATTTTTCATAGCTCATGTCTGATTCAAATTCAAATTTTCTTTTAATGAGATTTGCCTTATTGATATTCTACTTGGCCCTACTTGCAAGTTGCAACCTTCATGGATCATTTTATTTATTCTATACACAGGAAGCCGGTTTTAACTGGTTGAATTATTAAGGATATAACTTCATATCAACCTACACTGCCTCTGCGCCATACTTTTTCCCTACCACTAAACATTTACAGAGCAACACCTAGCTCTCCTTTTCATTGCTCAAAATCAGCCCCCCTACAACAATATGACATTTTTTGTTTTTTTATGGTCATACAACAATATAACCTGACTTCTATAACCAGCATAAGCTAAAGAAATCCTCAACTGGATATTAGTGTAGGTATGTGACAGCAAGAGCAAGACTAGTGTCAACATTTTATATATTACAAATAGATGTGGATGTTCAAAGAGGGCAGAAGATGGTAAACAAAACAATTGCAACATGTTTAGCATACACATAATGACTAGGTGCATAGAGACTTATGCATCAGATCAATGACTATGAGCCTGTATGGTTCAATATATACTTTAGTAAGTAACTTTGAAACATACTGCAGAATCAATCCAGAATTGATTTTTTAATAATTTAGGTAAACTACATGTCAAAGCTTTTCAAGGACGTATAATACCATGTAAAGGGACATAAGCAGCTGATCAATGAGCCTATAAAAGTGAGGCTATAACATGGTTGAATACTTGAATATCTACTTTAGAACATCAACTAATGAAGCAGTCTATAGTTGTTCTTTTTTTATTTTATAAAAGTCTATAGTTGTTCTTAAAGTACAGATTAAACACTTTATCAAAATCTGGTTAACAAATGCATTGAATTCACATACTCAGAACATCAACCAACGAAGCAGTCTATAGTTCTTAAAATACAGATTAAACAACAAGTCAAATTCACAAAAGGTGGGAAACAAAACCCCATCAGTCAATTTGGCCAGCATGAAGGTATAATTTCCCGTTGTCTACGCATTTTAAAAGTAAATGGTGAAATTAATCCTTGATATTGTACAAGATAAAACGTAGAGAAAGAGAATACTGACAGCCATGATGGAAAGAACCCATTGGTAACGAGAATGAGCATTCAAGCCAATGACAGTGCAAGATGGGTAGCGTATTATAGTGTAGAGAAGCCAAACGTGATATATTCCCAACACCAACAAACCCAGTGGCACCACTACGTAGTCCAATTCCTGTTCTTGCATGCTTCCTCTTCAAACTTCAAACTTTACCTTCCAACATTCGCCATCCTCCAAAATTATAATCTTAATGGAATTCAAATTAGTTACCCTTTCCTTTCACTCATACCTACCGTTGTCTTTACAGCCCACCTTTCCACTCACAAAATCTTGTCTTTTTTCCTCCAAACCAAGTAAAGATAAAGAGACTCCCCCTTCCTCTGTCAACTAGTAAAGTTGCCTGTAAAGAGTTTAATAAACATATACATTTTACTTTGGATAAAGAACCAAA
The DNA here is from genome assembly GCF_000004515.6 of Glycine max. Taxonomy (NCBI): domain Eukaryota; kingdom Viridiplantae; phylum Streptophyta; class Magnoliopsida; order Fabales; family Fabaceae; genus Glycine; species Glycine max. The sequence goes on from NC_038241.2 coordinate 41,779,695, forward strand.
AAAGGAATTGAAATTGAGTTAGAGAAAATATGCAATTCCATGTGGTCGTTCTCTTCATACTTGTCTGGTCCAATTCGTGAAATTCTTATATATGCTACTAGCTTCAAATCACGTGTCTTTTTGTTTCACAATAACCCCTCCAGTTTGTTGCTTTTGTTATCACTCTGTTGAAACGGTTGAAAACTGTTTCTCTCTCTGTGCTTTTTAGGTAAAACTCAAGTTCTCAAGAGATCACTTTGGATATTGGTATCCAAAATAAGGCATACATCGAAAGAATGATGTTGATATCATTTAATACTAGTGGGTATCCGCGCCATCAAAACCATTTCCTGATTCATAATTCTTGTAAACTGAAGCCACTTACTCAATTTTCCCTCGTAAATAGTAATACATAAAATAATGATGAAACTGCATTGAGATTTAAGTGAGCCCTTTTTATCTACAGTTTACGAAGCAAAATTGTGCGAATGTCCCACATAATCACCAAGTTAAAACTGTTCTTTATTAACTTTAGTTTTTATGCACTACCAAGGTAAAAAAAAAAATAATACTGTAAATTCATCATAAATCATTATTAGTATGCCTAGTATGACTTTTAAGATATTTAGTGTAAAATAGTGAAAGTCAAGAATACCATACATAACAATTTTGATTGAATGATATCTTTGACAGTGTCCGTGCATACACTGTTTACTCCCTTTTCTTTAGACGTTGGCCTTGTGTGTATGTGTGTGATTAAAAAAAAAAATAGAGCTGCACCGAAAATCAACAGCCGTAGTGAGTGCTGCTGATGTTTATACCACTTTTATAGTTTATTTCTGTCCTAGTATTACCACTTCAATTCCTGTCCAAGTATTAATTTAATTAATCCAAGAGGCTCCAAGTGTGTGGATCGCACATAGCCATAGGTACTAATTCCTGAATGATGTAAGCTCGAAATGATGCAGGTTTATGAATCACCATAGATATAATATTACAATTAAGTAATTAACAGCTGTTCTGTGAAGGTCATCTTAATCTTTTTCAACGGAAAATCATTTCTACAAAGCAGGTAATAGACTGTGCTTTTTCTCTTTTCAAGAACATCTCAACATCTATTATTCACTTGTTCTTTTACTTCTCTTGTTTGGTCTTGTTTCTATTCTTGACTTGGTTTTCAATGTTCTCTTCCATCAAATTGTAAGGATCATTTTTTGCAGCATAGAGGTTGGTGGGTGTGATTGGATGATTGTGTAAAAAAATGTATACAATCAGTGTATAACCTTTTTTTCTTAAAAAATAATGTGTAGTGTTGATGTTTACACCACATTTTAGTTTAATTCCTGTCCAAGTATAATTTAATTTATCAAAGAGGCTCCAAGTGTGCGGATCACACATAGCCATAGGTACTAATCCCTGAATGATGTAAGCCCAAAATGATGCATGAATCATCATAGATATAATATTACAATTAAGCAATTAACAGCTGTCCAGTGTAGGTCATCTTAGATAGGCTGCCAACAAAGTTTAACCAAAGGAAAATCATTTCTACACGGCAGGAAATGGACTGCGCTTTTTGTTTCTCTTTTCAAAAAAACATCTCAACATCTACTCTTCACTTGTTCTTTTACTTCTCTTGTTTGGTCTTCTTTCTATTGGCTCCGTTTCCAATCTGATCTTCCATCGATTTTTTGCAGCATCGGGGTTTGGTAAGAAGAAGGAAACTTAAGAATTAATGGCAGCTTCTATGGTTTTCTGTCACATGGTTCATGTTGCGACAACTTGACACAATACGACAAGTGCAAGCCCCTTCATGAATCAAGACTAAACAAATTGTTGATGTCTTTTTCGCGATAAAATTTGTGCTAGAATAGTGAGGAATTGAATGATACAGCAAAAATTATTGGGACAATTGTAAGTAAGTACATGGGTAAGTTCATCCCAAGGAAGTGAAAATTAACTGACGCAAAGAAAACAAAAATGAATTCTACTACTATTAACAAGAAACAAAACATACCACCTAGTACTCTCTGGTGAATCCTTCTCACTCACACCCCTGGCACATGTTCATACTTCTCAATAGGAACATACAAATTTGTTACATTTATAATTAATTATACATGATTGACACCTGAGTTTTGAGACAAATTGTTAGCAGGTAAAGGATGATAATCAGGTTCCACAGCAGACTCTACATCATGAGTTCCCCTCTCCTTCCTGAATGAGTTACTATGAAGATTCCGCGTGATTTTAGCCGTCGTATCCAAGAAGAACAAAACAAGTGATGTCAAGCAGCAACATGCAAACATAGGTATGGGCCCATAAATCCAGAGGAAGAATGGAAATGACAAGTAAAATGCTCGAAGTCCAATAGACCAAGCATGACTCCCACGATTCAAAGTCACGGCAATATATTCCATATACTCCCTTTTGTCTCTGAGTGTTGGAGCAGTGATTAGGAAACTGACATGGCAATAGTATCTAATAGACTGTACATTGCACAAAAATGCAACAAGGAAGCAAATGGTGACAGAAATATGTTTGATTGAAGTACGGCCAGAAGGTATGAAAGCCGTGTCATCAGAACTCCACATGCTGCTAGCGAAAATACCAATAAGTGAACTGAGTGTGATGGCTGTTGTAGATAGAAGAGTAGATGCCATGATATTGTTGCGAATAGTTTGAACTGCCAAAACCCCATTCTTTAACGGATCCTGAAAATTTAGAAATGGAATCAATGCTACTAGAACTAATTTTTACAGCTTGTCAAACTGAGATGGCAAAAAGGTTTGATGGAAGAAGGAACACAATTAAATGACAGTGAATGTTGCATGAAATCAGAGCCTCAAAAGGCCAAATATCTCGACCAAATATACAATAGCAGTGAGAGTCCATAACACAGACAACAAGGATATTCAATCATTAGGCAAGCCCTGTGTCACATTCATATGGACCGTACCAGTAGGCAGTAAATACTACTATTTTTTAGGAAAGGACATTAACACAACAATGAGGCATTAGTTACCTAAAGATCAGGATGTGTTCATTTTTAAGTTGAGTCTTATGAATTTTTTCTTTTTAATTTCTTTCAATGTAATTAAATGTAACACAAAGGCAGGGCCACGTTATTGTTTGTAAGAAATGCACATAAAAACATGTGATAGCAGTTGTTTGATGATTTTATTAATGTCAACTTTCAGCCATCTCTTCCAGTTTCCCAACTGGGTGTTTGACCATTTCAATTGATTAGTCGTGGAGTCAAACAAGAAAGTTTTCTAACCTTGAAAGAGAAGAAGAGAGGATTGGGAAAGAAACAAGAAGAATAAAAAGAACCGAATAGAAAGAAACTTAAGATATGCTTGGTTGGTTTGAAAAATAGGACGGAGGGAAATGAGAAGGTTAAAAAAATGTATTTAGTCTTTATTTCTATCAATTTCCACTAGTCCAATATCACTCCGACCTCAATAATTTACCTTGATGGGAGGATTCAATGAATTACAACTTGCCACATGCTGCCAATACTAAAGTCCAAGATTTGCAAGCATAAACCAAGAAGTTTAGTTCCCCTGTAAATCTTATGTAAGAAATCCATCACTTGGTAACTATAAAAATTGAACAATAGAAGCTTGGCACCTGGCTATTACTACTCAAGGTTATCAATTTGTATGAGTTCTCAACCAGTAAGAATAATCGCATCTATCAATCAATTAATCAAAATACTCAGTTTTGCTGTAAATAACCTTGATAAACACTAGAGGAAGTGTCCAGGACTTCAGGCTAAGTGCATAATACAAAAAACGGCACATTCAAACATCTTTAATGTAAGGTTTAGATATTGATAAAAAACCACATGCATAATTCATCCAACCAAACAGTTTCAGTAGGTTGATATAAATTCACATTCAAAAGGTTATTTCACTTCCTCCATTTAGCCAATGAAAGAAGGGGCAAATGGGAATATGCTGTTGCATTTGCCTCAATGAGCTCAAGAAAGAAAGGAAAAATCTGACGTAACAACAAGAATCAACATAAACTACATAGGCTCTTGGATTCCCCAGCGATACCAAGGAAACAATATACTTCAAATATGATTGCCAAATAACGAACCAATGAAAATGATAAGTAAAGCTACCACCAATTTCATCTCAAACGACAAACACCTAACCCCAAGATTCATTAGAAATGAGGACACTAATGAAAATACAAGAGATTTTATTCTGAATTGAGCCACTACATGTCATAAAACAAGAAAATCAAACAACACAAGTGTGAGAGCAAAACAAGACTATAGGGATAATCTTTTATTTGTTTTCCACGCACATCATCTTTCATGTTTAAAGCACTGTCACACTATATGTGCACAACTCTTTCAGCAGGTATTCGAACCTTGTGTGGAATTAGCCTCTTCCGCTAGACCTAACACTCTTGGTATGACTAGGAATAATTGATGAACAGTTAGGACATGTCCAAAAGAAACAACTATTCTGAAAAAACTATCAATAACCCAGCTCAGCTGTGTGGTGTGGACACACCCTTTTCCAATCAAAATTTCCAAACCATATATTGAAAGCATATTGTTGCTGTTATGAATTGAAAGAGAGAGAGAGAGAGAGAGAGAGAGAAAAGTTGATGGTGTAAAGCACTCACACTCATAATGGAAAGAACCCACTGATGACGAGACTCAGCATTAAGGCCAATAACAGTTCGAAGAGGGTTGTGTACAATGGTGTAGACAAGCCAGATATGGTATGTCAGATACACCAACAGACCCAATGGCACCAACACATATTCAAGCTGCTCCTTCTCCATGCCTCCAAGTCTCCAACAACACTTGCTTTCGTACGAGGAATTTGGAACTGAACAAAAGGCTTAATAATGAATGATTCACTCATTCAAGTAAGTATATCTGTCTGGTCTTGATTGACCCAAATTCAAAGTCATCATTTCATTATAAAACTCATATATATTCACCATGTAAAAATTAAAAAGGGTGAAAGTAAAATGTACGTAACTGTTATTCATTCACGGGCTACAAATGGATGTGAATCTAACATATCAGATCAGATGTGAGAGAAAGTTTGAAGTATGGCCACATGATGGTGTTGTCGCCACTTGCCACTTGATAAGTTGACAGGGGCATTCACCCAAATAAAGAAAACATTGTTGACAGTACCAAACTAAAATTATATAATACGTTAAAATTGGTATGTGTACTACTAACAATATAATTATTTTTTTGCAATCATTCAATTAGGTGTTAATTTTTATAATAATTATCTTAAATAATATATTTATCATAATTTATAATTTAATGACACTATAATATTACACTAATAATGTATAGATATGAATTCCTTCTTTAATTAATATTTATACATATTTTTCTTATTCATGCTAAGAAGATATTATTAATTAATTGTGCTGACTGAGTTAGTCACCAAATATATTTTGTCCCTAAGCGATACCTGATGGGTACCCTTTCCGGCCTTCCAACTGACACTCTTTCTTTCTCGTTTTCTGTAATGATGTTGTATAGGTTATTTTTTGTTTGTAAATTTAACGAAAACACATGTTGTATACTGTATAGAATATTGATTTTATTTAGTTCTTCATTAATAATAACCTTTTAATAGCTTTCTTATAAATATCGTATTTAAATATAACAAATTTCCATCACATCTTCATTCATCAGTTTAATTAAACGGCTTGGGTCTTCCTTTTAAAATAGTAAGTATTACAGTTCTAGTTAGCTTTACAAGAAAATTACGTCATAAAAAATTTAATCATTAATTATTTTTCCATTTTTCTTATTTTTTTCTTAATCGTAAAAGTAATTGTTAACAATAAGTTTTAAAAATAAAATTTCTCTTTACAATGACCAAGGCTACAGACACAAATATGATGGCTCTACTAGCGACTCTTCATTTTTCTCATATTTTGGTTGTCTTTTTCTATTTATATTCTTTGGCCGCACTTTCTTGTCTATTATCTATTTTCTTATTTCGTCTCTTAGATTAAAATTTTCTTCAGCTACCGACAAATAAGATAATATTATATTATGAAAGATATCATTCTAATAAAATTCATATCATTATTTCTGAATATTTTATTCTATTTTATTTTATTGACACCGTTATGGTACTAGGATACTTCTACAGTTTTACTGTGGTATTTTATTTTATTGGCATGGAGAAATTAATGATTTAAAAATTACTCTATATCCTAAATTCTTTCACAAAGCTACATTATGCTAAAAGAATCAAAACATGAAAAGAAGAACACGCAAACCTGAAGGCAAGAAAGATGCCAAACATGTCAAGCAATAGAAAATATACATGCGACACATAATATAAAATCTATATGGACATCAGATAATCACATCATTAACATTACAACATACATATTGACAATTTCTTACCATTCAAGAAAATCATATCATCCAAATTCTATCTAATTAAAAAAACTAGCAACAACTAGAGGCAGCCATACACAGAGTGACTAAGTTTTGAGCAACTTTAGCAGACAATCACAGCAATAAGGAAAAGCCGGTATATATGAAATATGATTGCAGATGTTCTATATTTATGATATATTAAAAGGTTAACCTCGAGCTCTTCTGAGCCCCCATTTGAGTATAAAAGAGTTGCGGAAGTGGTTTCCTTCTTAGGAATAATTGGTTTCGCGGCCACTGCAGTCTGAGTTTGAAGAGTCCAATGCTGTTTTTCATTTTCCCACCAAAATCTTTGACTTGATTTCTGAACTCAAGATCATCTTCAAGCTCATCAGGTTCTCCTGAAAACACTTGTTGTGCATCATATGGACCACACATAATCTTCTCAATGGCTAGCTTTTCAGCTTCTTTAGAACTAGATGTATCTGTGGCAGTAAGTGCTGCATTAACTTGTAAGTTGCTTGTCACTGATCCATTGGTCTCTCTATCCCCAGGACACTCCCCTGAAGATTTTAAATCAGGTTTCTCACTCTGTTGTTCACTCGTACTATTGATTTCCGAGTCATTACTTTTCACAAAGCAAGAACTAGCCGGGCTAATAGGATTTTCATCTTCATGAACTTCCCTGCTGGAGGGAGGCAAAGATGCCATGGACTTGGAATTTCTCAAGCTATCCACACTATCCTCTGCTTGTTTTCTCTTCCTATCATCATTTGCTCCTAATACAGCCATTTTACCTTCTTGAGACTTTTCTGCTTGAGCATGGCCAGAAACCCTTAACTCTTAACTTCATTTAATCTCCCAAGTTACTTTAGATGGGTGGGAAGGTCGAACACTGCCAGGAAATACAAAGGTAGGTATATTACGATGTTTCACATGGGGGACATGGACATCCATTCCAGGTATCCATAGAGTGTATATGTTGACAGAATGCTTAAATTCTTCAACAGTTAGTCTTATATCAAACTGTCCACCATCGTTGACAGGAACTCCTTGCTTACGTTGCAGCGCCATGAAGTTGGAGCAGTGGAAAGGTCTGGATTTGTCTGAAGAGTCACCAGGATGTGGATGACACTGAAGCATGCCATAAATGTGCCTTTCAATCTAAATGTTTAAAGGACAATTAAATTAGGTTACTAAAGAAGAGATGTAAGAAAATAAGTGAAACAACAAACACTAAAGCAATCTCAACTGGCGGAGGTGAGACTCAACCCAGCCTTTCCATTTTCTAAGATCATCAGCATTCTCCCCTGATATGTCTATCTGCAAATAATTCTTATAAGAGTCTTATTAAGAAATTGTTGTTTCCCCTTGTTGACTCAGACTCATCAAACACAAGAAAATGAGAAACCTACAAGAAATTGTTGTTTCCCTCATAGCGGCATTCAGTCTTATTATGAAAACTTTGATTCAATTAAACGTACAGCATTTGGGTAAAAACATAAAGCCAACTCATACCTAGAACTATCCAAACTTGTCGTCATCCAACACACAATCATTTGCTTCTTGGCCAAAGTTTCTAAAATTGAAAGTTCATTAATTCCAAGGAAGAACAAAAGTACGATCACAGAAGCATCAGCTCTAAATTATCATGTTGTCAAGAGAGATGACTAAATTTAATAATTGTTCCATGTCCATACTCGAACATGGGAACTTTAGCTTGAAGGCCCATGTCAAATCATCTTGAGCAAAGTACTGCAGTTAATGGCATGAAAAAAATTAAAAGGTAACCTCCAACTATTTGTTTCAATATTCAAACTTCATATACTGATCCAAAGGCTACAAATATCTGGGTCAAATTCATGCTTAGGTAGTAATATACAAGCTCCAGAATACTAGAGGACAGTGGATTAGAGATGGAGAGAGAAACAACAGACACTACAAAATCAAAACCATAACTGGGCGAAGGAAAAACAGAATCCTGATGTCCAGAGGTCATTGAGGTACATGGGCTGACGAACACCCTATTTGAAAGCAAATATATGGCCATCAAATTCTGTCAAATTTTGTTTAAGGAAGAAATCATGGAGTGAGACAGAATTATAAATTTATAATGCAGTGTACTTTTCCTTCACGTGGAATCAGGGAATGTAAATTGAAAAGACTACCTCCAATAAAGTAAGAAGGTGTATTAGGAGAATAGAGCCTCAAACCCTGATAGGTGTAACTGATTAGTTCGTTTTGATGTGACAGTTAGCACTAACTATAGGAAATTATTGTAATCAAAAGAGGGATGGTGAATAAATAGGATAGGGGAGGAAACAACAAAAATATTTTCAGGCATGTCATTAAGAAGGTAAGGTCGAAGCTGAGTAGACGGAAGACATATCTATCTATGGCTACAAGAGCTCCTTCACCACTTATGAAATGCAACATGCTAGAGTTCCCTCAGAACTCTGTCAGATGAGAGACCTAAGGAGCTTGGAGAGCTAGGATTTGGAAAAATCACAACTATGAATGATGTTGTTCTCATAAGTATTGACCAGCCATCGAGGAAATGGAACAAACATACTACCAGACTTATCAGACAGATACATAACTATGTACAATAAGATTTGGGGTGATTTGGATACACACTCGGCTAAAGGCAAATTGATTGGCTTGCTAAATGGAGATTCAATTATGGCTATGGAAAGAAAATTTGGGATGAGTCCTCAAATTTTCCAAAAATAACTTTTGAAACCATACATTATGCCTCACCATTTTTAAAATGAAGAACCATACCTCACATATTTCATTTCCCCTCTGAAACTCCTCTGTCATAATACACAATGTAATTGACGACACATTGTAGCTAGAATTCATGCAAGCATAAGCAGGGGTAATTATTGGCATTAGATGGAACCTATCATTGGGATATCTTCTAGGATCCCAAATTTGAAGTCCAACTGATCCCTCTTCAATAGCACAAAGCATTACTGGATTTGGCCAACACCACTGAGTATATACCCTGAAGAATCGAGACACTAACATGTTAGGCAGTGCATTAGGAAATAGCTAGCATGTTCGAGCAACAAGCAACGCCCAGTTTATACCACCAAGATAACTTGTAACCTGCCCATGACATATGAGAAATTAGCAATTACATAAATCAGAACATTAGAATAGTGAAGAAGTTGGAGCCAAAACAGAAAAAGAACACCAAACAACTCATCTAGAGTAAGAGCTAATTTTCCATACATTTTAATAAACACCACATACCTTCGCATAGCGAAGAACCTCTGGGCAATGGGGTACGAAGTTTTTTTAATAAACACCACAATGCTTTGCCCAAAACTTCATGCACCTCAATGTTGTACAAAAATTCTGCACTTTCGAAACAGAAACAATCAATGATAGGGAAGTCACAGAAAGCTGAACAGAAAAACTGTCTTAAAACACAAGACTTTATCAGTCACTCTACAACCATTAAGACTACAGACAGTTTCCTCATCTGCATTTTGTAATATTAACTCCTGTGATATATCCAAGTCCTGTCCCACAAACAGCAGCCGGTATTACTAATATGCAAATGAAAGGTAAAATACAATTTACACTCCAAATTAGATTCAAGCAAAACGCAGACAAAACACATGCTGGGAATAAAGGAGTCATTCACATATTAAGAACATTTGTTTTCAAATGGGTCAAATGGAACAACTTCAACCTCTTAATCATGGTTAAATCAGTTATTTCAGGAATAACCCTCAAAGATAATTTTGCATATAGGAGATCTATATAAACACCATTGAACTTGAACCTCATTACTGGTACATGAGCATCAGGCACAGGGTGCAACTCTGTTACTTCTGGCATCTTAGATAGCATCCTATGTAGGTCACCAAAGAAATCTTCCTAAGGTCAATTGAAATTACAGTTTAGCTGGTGGAAAATATGACCTGAAAAACATATATTTGCACCCTAAAAATGGTATGGATTATCATACATCTCTGGATGCATGTCTCGGTCCCACACAAAGAGTGTCTATATTTGCTCCAGGGCTATGCACCTACAAAATTTGAATGAAAATGGAAAAATAACGAAACCAAAAAAAAAAGATTGTAATAAAATAAATATATTGGAGCTCTAACTAATATTTCCAGTTTATGGTCCACAATTTTGAACATTGAATGAGATAGAATAAATACAACATAATTCATCTACAGGAGAAGCTTGCCATATGACAATCGATAGATGCTCAAATATTGCTTAAAGTGCAAGGCAAAGATAAAAACTACACTTGTATGATGAGTGTGCATGCAACAAGGAAAGATTTGGAAGATAAAACAACTTCATACCCCGAGTCAATAGGAGCCAAAAGTAAAAATCTTGGCATTTGCTTCTTGCACCAGTTGCTTGTTTAGTCCCTTTGCACGGCTAATGATTTTGACCCAAATCTTCACAATCTAATTCATATTACAATAGCACATCTTCAGTTTATTTGGTATAGGATCACACAGAGTAAACAAGTGCAATCAAAAAAATAAATTCAACCTGGTCTAGCCTGCCAAGCACTTCCTAACTGCCTCCTGCTGATTCTCATACAAGCCAGCATCTTGCAAGTACTGAACATCCACAATTCAGCACAAGTAGTGTTAGCAACACACTCTTATTAAATAAGATGTGGAGAGCACAAAATTTCGTGATTTCAAATAAATTTCAAAACCAATGAGTGAGTGTTGCTTAACATTTCTTAGTCACTGCGGTAACAGTTGTAAAAGCTCAAGATAATAAAAAAAAAATCACAATAATCAGAACCTTCTCAAGTTCACGTGTCTTGATGACATCATATTCAGTAGGTCCACCCAATGAGATGGGTTCTGTTATGCCTAAGCGTTGCTGCTGCCCATTATCGCGATTGTTCAGTCCGGGGTTCCCCATCAATACTTTGATACATTTTTTTTAATTATAATTACAGTGATAATTACATATTTTGTTTCAACGATAGAGAAGCTGTGAAATTTAAAAGTTATTCATAATATTTTACAGTGTTTCTTTTCCCAACAAAACGATAAGAATAACAAAAACTATAACACCGTGAAGATAATAGTTGATTGTACACTAAAAGGGATAATCAATTCAATTTCAAAGCTATGAACTTTGACCATAATAGTACATGGGGAATAATTACAAAGTCACCCACCAGAACATGTTCCTTCAAAAAAAAGAAATACAAAAACGGAGTACAAAGCTACTATGGGGTTCTAAAATTGAAATAAGAACCGAAACCCAGAGCAACAAAATCAGAAGAGATTATGAGATGCAAAGTGTTTGTGGAAGTGGAAGTGGGTGTAGCAGCAAAGTCATGGACATGGTTGATGGTTGCACTTGCACCCCCAAAATTTTCTCTGTGACGAAAGTGACCACAGTTACAATACAACACGGAAAAGAGAGAAAGAAAGTGTGGGGAGGAACAAAAATGGATATATAGAAAGGGTCAAAGTCAGACGGAGAGACAGCAGTTTGGTGGTGCAACGCTGCCTCTGGAAGAATGATCAAGTTAAAAAAACAATAAAAAAAGAAGAAAATAAGAATATTAAGAGAAAATATTGAAAATGTGTACATAAATTAATGGTATAATTTTATAAAGTATCCAGTTTTAAAAAATGGCAAAAAAACAAGTGAAAAAGTATAATAAAATAATATTGAAGATAAAATATAAAATCATAGTAAAAACAAATGAAAAATAGATAAATCATTGTTAGCCTATATATTAAGAGAACAGGTAGAATGTGTTTTTTAGACATCTAAAGTGAGTTTTACTCCTCTTGAAAAGTTGCACATACTTATTTAATAAATTGTTTTTTTAATTGAGTTGAACGTGACTTTTATCAAGTTAAAGTTGACCTAAAGTTATTATTTTCTTACTTTTTCATTGAACGTAAAAAATTTAAAACATAAATTAAATTATACTAAACTTGCCTTTAACTAAACATAAGTTTACAAATATTGGTGGTGTTAAGTCTCTTCAGTTTGATGATATTTTAATACTTTTCAACTTTATAAGTTTCTCTACTATTCTCATCGTCAGTTATGTTAAGTTTTTTCATTCTGAACCTAACGAAATATAAAACTTTATGTTGAAAATAAAATATAATAAATAAAAAAACAATAAAATGTCATAATAATTTCATTGACAATTATATTAATATATCAATGAAAATTATATTAAATTATGAATATTTGTGTTTGTAAAAAATAAATGAAAATAAAAACACTTTAATATTAAAAATTTTACTAATGATTCTCGCTCATTTCTTTAGCTATTTCTGTAAAATCATGGTAAGAAAACATAAGTTATAATGTAGAAAAAAATGCTTAGAAAATGAGTTTAAGTAGAATGAGAAAAATAAATGATATTATATAGATAAATAAGTTAAGGTACAAAATTAAAAAAGACAACAACTGAACGCAGACAACCCCCACAAACAAACGAGAGAGAAAGATATCACATGCCAATTTTTTTGTTACAACTTAACAATATAAGAGAAGAAGAAGATGAATGAATAAAGAAAATATAGAAGTATTGATTAGAAAAATTAACCTTAACACAAACAAATAAAACGATACAAGATGTTTTGCCTGGATACGTGAATAAGAAACGAAAATGTAATATATCTTATCTACCAGCAAAATTGTCGTTTAATAAATTGTGTTAAATGTTCCGAATTCATTTTGATTTGATGACGTCGCGGTTATGGAGCTTAGCCAACAACAGATCACAAACAAACCCGTTAAAAAAAAGGTCAAATTTCTCGGCGGCTATAATTATCTGAAAAATGAAAACAACATTGAAGATTAAGTACTACATAATAACATTATTTCTTCCTTTTACATGATGGGACAAAATTATTTAAAGAAAAAATCCAACATGCCTTTAATTATCTTCAGTATCCATCACGTCTGTGCATACTATTGAGGCAGCCAAAAATGTGCAAAAAAAACAAAGGACGCACGCGTCCTTCCAATCCTGCCCTATGAGCTGTATACACATTACTTTCCTCAGCCAAGATAGAAAACCAACGAATCATGAAGGAATAGTAGTAAAAAAAAATATTTTTCTTTCCCATGTGCTGCTTCTTAATTCCTTTCCTCACTTGCGACTCAATCAATCATAGGTGCAAGAATGCTTGAGGGAAATTGGAACATTAATCTTCTTGGGATCCAAATTGATGGAACATTGAACCCTTTTGTAGTACTTGGGCTTCACCAATCTCCCAAGCACGTAAGCTCTGGATCGAATGACAAAGGTCAAATTCAAAGGAACAGGCAGCGTGGGCACACCGGTTGAGCTACTCAAGCTAGCACCTCCTCCATACAACGGGATCTTGTTCCCCATCACCGCCACACTCACTAATCTCTGACTCTTCCTTGACTGATAGAACTTCTTCAACTGCGTAGTACATCAATTCAAATCAAATCAAATAATTAAATTAATAATGTGATCAATTTGTGTGTATATACTTACATTTCCCGTAGCAATTACAATATCTGAATAGGAGAGATCGAAAGGTGTGGATGTGACATGGACCCCAAAGAATGTTCCAGTGTTGCGATAAGTGAATTTGACGGTGGAATTCATGGTGATCATGTCGGTGGCTACTCCGCTGGAATCGGAACCAGCTTGAACTCTGAGATGGTCAAATTTTATACTCTGCAATTAGCACCCAGAAGGTAAAAATGAGAATAGAGAAATACCCATTATAGAACAAGAAAAAAGACAAAAAAACTTGGGAAGAAATGAACCTTGATGAGGATTTTGGGCTTCATGGGTCGGCTGGCACACCAGAGGATGAGAGAGAAGAGAGAGAAGAGAAGGAAGAAGCCGAGGAGGAAGGCGAGGAAATAGTATCGACGAGAGAGAGAATGTTGGCGATCTAATTCGGATTGGAGAAGACCCTCTTCTTCGATGACGTCGATGCCCTTCCAAGATTTATTATTATGGTTATTGCGGTGGCGTGAAGCGGAGAAGCGGCTGGAGGAGGAGTGAGAGTGAGGAGGGGAACCCATGGGGCTGAGAACAGGGGTGGAGTGCAACGACGTCGTCGTTTTCTCCCCATCGTGGGAAGGGCTCTGAACGTAGTACACTGCTCGCCGAGGAGACCTTGTGCTGGACGACGCATCCAGGCTTGTTACCTCCGAGTCTGTCTTGGCATGCATTTCAATGTTGCTCTCAAATCTACCACACCTCTACCTCTATTTTATCTACCAAAGTATTTGCATTGGTGGCTCATTATTAAATTATTTCGCTCGGTGGGGGATAGGGATTAATTGGATGTATTATGTGCTCATTGATTGAAATAAAAACAAAAAACATTTGTGCTTTGACTAAGTTTAACGCTAAGGAAAAGCAATCCTTTAAGATTAAAGGGCACGACACGACATAAAAAAAAAAAAAGAAGGGAATGCTTGCTTGCTTTATTGCGTTGCGGTGGTTAGGTTGTGTATTATGTTATATGGTTTGGAGCGTGGGAAAGAGGAAGAAGGTGAACAAGTAATGACCCGACAGCTGCGTTACAGTTGTCACCCAACATAATACTATGAATCTACCATGTTGGTTCCAACAGGATTTAAAAGGGCAAGCACATGCACATGAATATGGGAGCTACCATGCACACAACATGCTCACTTTTTTTTTTTTTTTTTTATTCTCAACTTAATAAATTCCTCTAATGTTTTCTTACAATTACTGGAGATAGAAAAATATATAATGTCGGTGCCGTGATGATAGCAATCAGCTTCACCCATGAAGCCATTCCATTGACTTATAAAATTGTTGAATTTGTTTTCATGGCAGCAGCGCATCGCATTCGTCGCATAATCAATCAGTTTGCAAACGCACACAGCAAGAAAGATATCTATCGTTGAATTATATTTAGAATCAAGTTTTTTTTTTAATATATATATATAAGTTAATAACTTCGTGTATCTAATGAAAAATCATTCTTTAACTCAAATTAATGGCCAATTAAAGAAGTGTGAAAGACTCAAGATCGCCAAAATAATCAAATCAACCAAGGAAAACAAGTCTTCTTTGACTCTAACATCAACAAGCAATTGTATATTTATCTTTTTTATTTTAATGCACCTTAAATTAAATTAATTATAAATACATTTTTCATTTAGTCACACAAAACCCATTTTAAAAATATTTACTCTCCAATATATGTAGGACTATAGGAAAAAAATCCCCTGTGAAAATTACTATTCTTACTACCATTTTTTCTATTCTCACCCAAAAATGATAATTTATATGGCACTGATTACTGTTAAAAAAGGTAGGTTGTATCTTAATTAATTTAATTTTAATTTAAAAACAATAGTTTGACTGATTTAGAAAATCAACTTATATCTTCAGTTAGTTACTTATTAGTTATTTTTCATAAAAATTTAACAAAACGAAAATGTATTTACATTATAAGAGGGACTGCAAAAAATACACAACAAAAGCTTCCGTGATATGCTTAAACAACAAAATCTTATTTCTATTATATATTTAAACAGCAAACACATATTTTCATTATGTAAGAGAAGGTGCAACAATATTACACAACAAAAATGAGATTTTGTTGACAAAATATAGAGTGAAATCACATTTTCATTTGTGTTTTTTTTTTAAATTCTTCTTACACAATTGAAACGTATTTATATTGTGTAATTTATCAATGAAATCATGTTTACATGAAAAGGTTTTTTTTTTTGGAAATTAAATTTAAAGGAAATATGGGGGTGCAAATAGCAACTTTAGGGTGAGAATAGTAATTCCCAACCAACTTGAAATTATTCTATTTTATAGTAGCCTAAAAAAGGAAAATAAATAGTCAGGTTAGCTAGAGTGAGAGGGGACTGTATTGTCTATTTGCAATTTGCAAGATTTGTTTATAAACAACCATATCCAAAAAAACAATTTTTTATACAACTAAAAAGCTTCTAAAAGGAAAATCTCAAACAAAAAAAACTAAACCAAACGCCTCACACCTCGACAAGGGGGAAAATATAAAAATGAATCATTTACACTTATGAATTAATTTATTTTAAAGTCATAATAAAAAGTCATAACC
The DNA here is from genome assembly GCF_000004515.6 of Glycine max. NCBI lineage: Eukaryota > Viridiplantae > Streptophyta > Magnoliopsida > Fabales > Fabaceae > Glycine > Glycine max. Next base: position 41,796,165 of record NC_038241.2, read on the forward strand.
TTTTGAAAATGTATTTGAAAATAAAAATATATTTCCAAAAAAACAAAGGCTTGATATACATCATGACGTCGGAACTTTTTGCAACATAAAATGACGACATTTACATGCACCTAATACAATATAAATGAAAGACTTGATATACATCATGTATAACATGTAAGCAATAAGGATTTTGGGGTGAATAAATCAAAGTTAATTTGTAAATTTATACCACTCCAATTGTATAATTTACATACTCCTAGATAAAGAATCATGAACTCATTGTTTAGACTAAATAGTTAAAGCTACATTCATTTTCACTCATTATCAACAGATGATGCAGTTGTTTCGCCTTCCCTTTTGGACAGTACCTGTAAACCATAAATTATTATAGTTATATTTTGCAAAAATCAGTCAAGCATTTTTATTCATATGTACAAGAAAGAACTTAATTCAACAAGCATTTATATCGAAGGGCAATGCAATATTAACCGTTTATATAACCTTTGCCCTTTGGAATTACTTACGTTGTAACAAACTATAATACAAAAGAAATCAATTAAACAATGCATGTGTTAACTAATACCAGAAAGTAAAACAAAAAGAGTATTTTATTGGGATGCATAAAAATACACTCCCATGTGATTTCTAATGAAAAAAGTTATCTTTTAATTCCTTAATTTGTGCCATTAAAGAAAACCCAAACCTAAAATTAACTAAGGGTTGTTCAAAATTATGCTTTCTAATGACAGTATTTTACAACAACCAAATGATAATGGCTTTCAAATGTACCTGTTTATCCATTACCACTTTAACCCGCCATATTGCTTTTACCATTTATACTAGAAATTCTACCCCCTCACTAAAATAATTTTACAAGGTCTAATTTTCTTGACTCAAAAAACAAAACTTGAATAACTATGTAACAATTCCATTCCAAAAACAAAATATATAGAACTCAATTACAATTCTTTATTTACAAACATAGTTTGTTTTTAATTTCTAGTTCTCCTAATAATTCAGTATATTGTGTTTCACTTGGTATGGGGTTTACAACCAAAATATATAGTAACCAAGCTTTGTTATTCCACACCAACTATATATAAATCAACTAATTGATCCATGCCATTAGGTCTATAACAACAACTAGTTGGTAAAAGATATATCTTAAAATAACTTGATTTTTCAATACATGTTCAAAGTTTTTGTGTCTTCAATTGATAAAAAAAAAAACAATATCTAAGTAACAATAGTTGGTCAACACTATCACAAAGTTGGAAATGGAAATCAAGTGGCTAATACATGCCTTTTGGTGTTATTTCCACACATGTTTAATTTAAGAAAATTACTTAACAAATAAATTATAAGGTACAAAAGCAAGAGGATAATTAGTGGTAGGGAGAAAATTATACCTCATCAGTTATACTGCATAAGCTATTAAATTTATCTAATGCAGACTTGTTATGACTTAGGGGTATTTAGTTCCAACAGGGCATGTCATTCTCTCAAGATAAATGGAGAAAAAGTAAAATGGTGGTTAGTGCTACTTGAGTTTGAATATTTGATAATTGCTAAAATAATTTTGATAAGATAGTATGACAGTTTTAGGCAAGTCTCTAGAAGTTCATATCTCACATATATCCTTGTTTCTCTTATCTATTTTTTCCTAGTGACTCCTTTCCCACTTACTAACACAGACATGTATTTAATACTGGGAAACAGGATTTGCTTTATATAGATACCCTTGATGCAAGTATTCTTGTATTGAGCAAACTTTGTGGTGAATGGAAGGAATACTTTGTCAAACATCCTACTCTCTACTTTTATAAATGTTATGATACATGTTATATAAACTTTAACACTGTCAGTATGCATGTTGAAGCTTCGGTCTATTTTACAAATTGTTCTTGTATGATCAAGGGTACTTTTGGATAAACAACTTAATTGTGTGCTTATCAAATAAGAGCTTTTGATAGGTTAATCTTATTAAATGGCTTATTTTGATTACCTTTCCTATTTAGCTTATTTTGATTAGCTTTCTCATTTAGCCTATTGAAATAAGCTAAAATGAACTTTAGGAGGGCCATTAGCTACTTTAGGAGGACCATATTCAATAAAATTTGTACTTGTTATCATTTAGGAAATTAAACAGACCATTAATTGACTGAAATTTATTTTTATCATCCGTGAATTTCACTTGAGTAGGTTGATTGTCCTGTCTTATTCATGTCCTTTATTTGCTTTTAACTGGCTTCCTTTATATATATACTAATTTTAATAATTCATGAGAAGGAAAACAGTGATCCATATTTTTGGTGCTAGTGTCACTGTTTCAACTGTTAACACCCAGATTTTCTTTCAATTTGAGACCATCTATCGAGTTCCAATTTAATAACTTGAATCTAAGCAGCCGTTCTTTTGTATGTGAAGGTTTAGCTGCATATGTATTGGAAACTATCCTTTACAGCAAGACTTCTGCTCTGCAGTAGGAATATGGTGTTGGCAATAGTGTGTGCAATTTGATTTGTACTGAAATTAGAAGAAAAGGAAAGCAAGAAAGGCAATCCTTGTCTCTCTTTTTTTTTTTATGTCTTTGTTTAACCTGCAATACGTACTATTCTGCTAACAAGTACTTGCTTTAAGAATCACTTTACTTGATGGGATCATGCAAATATCATCATGAAAACTTTTGGCATTTCAAAAGGTGAGTTCTATAAGCCTTAACTAACAAGGATATATTTTTCTTATAATAAATAATTTTCCTTGTCTATTAATAGCTTGAGTTTGGGACGGGTTGTTTGTGTTTGCAGTTCTACAAGGATCTATCTATTGGGTTGTAAGTTATCATTCGCGAAGCATAACCTATCGATGTAGAAACAGATGGTTAGTTACTTAGTTTTGTATGTAAGTAATGGTGCTTTAAGTGACATAGAGGATCTTTGCAATTTAATAAAATGGTTTTGGTGGGAGTTGATTGAAGGATTCTATCATGGCTATAGTTACCTTATTTTGACATTGTATCAGAATTCTTTCGGAGTATTGAATCTGTCATGACATATTTGTTACTATTCAACTACTTGTTTATCTACAAACTTTTGTTATTCTTAAAATATAATTAAATTTGAATATTCACATGTATAAATTCTATTTTTAAATATTTGTATTTTTTAACCTTTAAATATTGTCTAATATTAAAATTATTGTTAAATTATTAAATATTTAAAAATTGACTTATGTTTATTTTTGATAAAAAAAATTAATATTGAAATTTTATTGTTTAAAATAAATATTTAAAAATAAAAATTTGCATTTAATACAAATTAAATTATTCCATCCAAAAAAAAAAAATTCAAAACTTCAAAAAAATTGAATTGTTTTATCCACACAAAACATTTAAAAAATAAAGTGAATTCATGTATTTTAATTTTCTTGAATTACTAAAATTTCCTATCCAAACACAGGTCTTGGCATAATCATGCATGTGTGGCAGCATTCATTCTCTATATTAAAAAATTCTTGTTAAAAAATCTATTTTGATAAAATAATTTATATATCAATATCAATATAATAAATCAAAAAACAAAAGACATTTCCAAATAACTAAAACTCATTTTGATAATTACACACTTAAAATTAATTTTGATATCTACTTTCTAAAAACCATTGAAAGTGAAAATTACCTTTTCTAATTATATTATCCAAACAAAATTAACTTAATTTAAAATCACGTTAATCTCTAATCAATTCTAGAAATGTTTATCCAAACACACTTCTTCAATATGATATTCCTTTTGAGAATGGAAAACATTTTCGTTCAATCTTCAAAGGTAGCTGTAAGATAAATTAAATGCACAATCTGATTTATATATGACACATCTAATCCCTACAACACGCAATTACAAAGTCAATTCATTCGTTCAACTTTCTTTGACCACTCCAGGGAGTTGGAGCATCCTGCATTGTCATATCTCTCATTTTATTCAAACGGGTGGCTCTGCATTTATTGCTGTCTTCCAAACCTTTCAAGTTGCTATCAGGAGTTGTGCAGACGTTTTGTTAGCCATCAATGGAAGATACCAAACCTAAAACTGCCAAACTATTCTTTTACTGATAAAAATAGATGGCAGAAGATTAGGAGTTTGCTTGGACAAAATTTTTCATAAGTGCTTTAAGAAGAAAATAAGAAAAATAAAATGATCTTCTAAGTTAAAGGTAATTTATGCATAAGCTAATTTGTAAAAATTCTCTCCCATTAGTTTTGCCAAAATTTATTTTTTAAAGGCAAAAATTAATTTAATTATATTAGTAGAAGGATTTATAGAAGTCCTACAAGCTGTACAGCATACATGTATATCAAAAAACCTATGTCTAGAAAGATCCAAAACAAAACCTCCGAGAAGAAAGAGCATCAAATCGGCCACATGCTTTTTACATTACACATTGAGCAACTAATGGATTCTCCAAAGCAAAGACGTCCAATTAAAACTTCAACTATAACTTCACTGATATAACATCATTCCACGAACAATAACATAACATAAATCCACGCAATTACAGGATATTAAAATTACGACTTTTAATATGCAACCATTCCACTCAAAGTCACATACAGACACAGGATATACAAGTATGGCTAAGGTAAGGAAAATGCATGAACACAATCAATAGCAGTGGTGCTCATAAAAATCATCAACTATTGATAAACCCCCAACACTTCTGAATCTGATGACTTGAGCAAGCATCACAATCCATGAGGACATTCAAAATTGTAAATAACAGCAGCAGCCAAAGTCAAAAGAACTTAACCAAAGTAGCTAGAAAGAACATAAACTACCAACATAAAATTAAAGCACGAAGTACAAAAAAAAAAAAAAAGAAGATAATGGGTGATTCAGTTTCTCTCTAAATTCCACATTGTTCAATCAACTCTACCTCACAGTTACAATATCATCAATCTTCAAAATCATCCGCACACACTCTGTCGCCAACATGATCGCACTTGTGCTAACAAGAAGGGGCTGCACCACATTCTCCTCCAAGATGTTGGTAATCTGACCCTTCCTCACATTTATTCCAGCATTTATCTCACCCTGTGCATGACGATTCCTCAGCTCGGTAACAATGGCAATCGGGTTCAAACCAGCATTCTCAGCCAGAGTATAGGGAATAACTTCAAGCGCCTCAGCAAATGCCCTCACACAGTAACCCTCCATCCCATGCAACACCTTAGCCCAGGCACCCAGCTGCCTGGAGAGCTCAATCTCAGGCGCACCACCGCCGGCAATGAGAAACCTCTTGGCAACCAAACACCTAACAACACACAAAGCATCGTGCAAACTCCTCTCGGCCTCATCGAGAACAAGCTGATTAGACCCACGTACAAGCACAGTGGTGGTCTTCCCCATCTCCTTAATCCCAGTAATCTTCACAATCTTCCCATCCCCAAGAGAAACCTCTTCCACAAGATCAGCGTAACCCAACTTCTCAGTGCGAAAATGCTCAATGTTAGCAATGGGCAAACAATTCAGTGTCTTGGTAATGAACTCAATCTCATCCCTCTCCACATCCTTAATGACCAAAATCTTAGCTTTGGCAAGGTAATGCAAGGACAAATCAGTAACAGCATCCCTCAAAATACTCTTCTGAATCAACAACACATTACAACCAGTGGCCTTGATCTTCTTAATCATGCCGAGAATATAACTACGCTCTTCCTTTAGAATCCTATCCATCTGAGAGTAATCACTCACCACAATGCTCTGTTCGATGTCTGTTTTGGGAGGCGAAATCTGGAACTGTATGACGGCGATCTTGGCGTTCTCCATGCGGGTGGGTCCCCCGGCGGCATGGCTGACCTTCTTGTCAAAGACGAGACCTTTCACGAGCTCGGTGTCGTCGACGGTGCCGCCGAGCTTCTTCACGATCTTCACATCGCGGAGGTCGACCATGTCGGGCTTGGCGGCATCGACGACGGAAAGAACGGCGTCGACGGCGAGGGGAGCCAGGAGCGTGGAGTACTGGCTGACGACCTTGCTGTTGAGGGATGTGCTAGCGGACTTCACGAGGGAGTCGCGGTCAGAGAGCTCGACGGGGACGGCCATGGCGGTGAGAACGTCGACGGCCTTCACGGCAGCCTTGTGGAGGGCGTCGGAGACGACGGTGGGGTGGATGCCGTGGGAGAGGAGGAGGAGGCACTGCTCGAGGAGGGCGCCAGCAATGACGACGACGGTAGTGGTGCCGTCGCCGGCGGCGGAGTCCTGGGACTTGGAGAGCTCGACGAGCATCTTGGCGGCGGGCTGGAGGACCTGCATCTTGTTGAGGATGGTGGCGCCGTCATTGGTGATGATGACCTCGTCGGAGGAGGTGGAGATCATCTTGTCCATGCCCTTGGGGCCCAGACTGGTGCGAACCGCGTTGGCGACGGAGCGTGCGGCCACGATGTTGGCGTGGCGGATGTCATCCTTGCGCTTGTTGTCAACGTAGGACTCCGTCTTCGAGGATCGGTGCTGGGGAGCTGTGATTGCCGCCATTGATGGTTGCAGAAGGAAGAAACCCTAGACGCAGAGGAAACCCTAGATTTGAAAAAATAGTATGTGGGGGGAAGAGGAAGAAAGAAAGAGTGATGGGTTGCGTTGGTTACTTCAGAGAGTGGGGTTTTTCCGTTTTTGCATTTCCCTTTTTCTAGCGAAGTCAAGGGGTTTTATTTGGCTGTTGTATTTTTTATTTTTCTAAATAACTTTATCTCTTTATATATTTATGAGAAAAATATATTTTCACAGAATATCAATTAAAAATAGTTTATAAGAAACGAAAAGAGGAGTATTTTTTATAAAATTTATATTTTTATTTAATTAAACGAAAAAAATTAAACTCTATAAAAATATAAAATTTTGATTATTTGTATTTAAATAAAAGTATTTAAAGGATAAAGAAAACTTTCATTTTTCTAAGTTTTTACTTTAAAAAATTTTAATTTTGCTTATTACTATAATTTAAAATGAAAAATTGTATAAATAATATCAAATAAGAAATTCTAACTTTTCCAGTAAAAAAAGAAATTCTAACTTTTGTGATAGTTTAGAATTTTCTATTACTTAGTGATTTTAAATAAATTAAAATAACATAATAATAAATATAAATTTTCATATTAAAACCAAAATATTTGATTTAATAACCATTATTATTATATATCTTAAATCAAAATTCATTGAAAAAATCGAGTAATAATAAATAGAATGAGAAAAAAACTTTTTTTTACTCATATTGTGGGTAAAAATAATAAACAACTTATTTCTATTTAAGGGTGTGGCATGTTTAGCAATTTTCTTAATATAAAATAGGCTTAAATCCAATTTTGATCCTCTATTTTACTCAATTCATAATTTTGATCCATTCGTTTTTAACTAAAGATATTTAAATCCTTTGTTTTAAAAAAATTGTGACTTTAGTTCTCTTTTTTAAAATAAAAACATTTGATACTTTTATTTTAGAAAATTTATAATTTTACTCAATTCTTAATTTTATCTATATTTTATTTTTTTAATTGATATTGTTAAACTCTAAATCTAATGTATGCATTTAAGGTATCATAAAATTTTAATTAATTATAATATAAGAAATAAAACATAAATAAAATTAAAAATTAGATCAAAATTGTATTTTTTAAAATTATGGGACCAAAATTATGAATTTTATAAAATAAAAGAACCAAACAATTTCTATAAAATATGTGAATTAAAATTGTAAAATTTGAAAAATAAAAAGACCAAACATTTTTATTTTAAATTAAATAAAAATATTATAAATAAAATAAAATAAAATAAACCAAAATTACATTCAAAGAGATTATATTATTTGCTAATCATGTTATATCATGATTAATTGCGTAACTCAATTATCAACCTAGAAAAAGAAGTTAATCCTTGATTTAAATTTGTCTTGGAAAAATTATGTATATTTTTATCTTGACTCAGAAGCTAGTTATGGTACAAGAAAATTTTGTATATTAAAAAAATTAAACATGAGTACTTTTGCTTAATAAATCGTTTTCCATGCTAACGTAGTAGGCTCTTATGCGTTTGTACACTTATATCTTAGTATAAAGTATAAACTAATAAAAAAATTACTTTAATTTTGATTTTTGATTTTACATTTTTTTATGTAACATAAGAAATAACAAAAGATAAGAAATAAACAGCGCGGGGGTTAGGGATGCAAAAGTGCGTCTCTCAAGGCTGAACTGAAGCTTTGTTTCAGTCTGAGGCTCAGCAGTCATCAGCATGCCTATGACCTATTCCGGCATATTTCAGGGCTTCATCAGATTCAAAGCCACGTCGCGGCTTCGTTCCGCTCCTCTCAGACATTCTCTTCCCTCCATTTCATCCGCTCCTTTTCACCGCACCGCCATTCGCCTCCGCCACCACTCCTGCTCCGCCGCGCTTCAAGTCGTCAAGAACACGCGCCAGAGGACCTTCAAGTTTCCGTTTTGGCACCAACGCAGCTCCACCTATGGTCGTTTCGCCTACCAGGACGTCTCCAGTGACGAATCCGATGTCGAATTCGCGTCTTCTCCCTCTCACAACCAACAACTGGTTCCTCACTTTCCATTCCTTTAACCTCACTTGCTTCTATTCCTTCATTTTTAATGTGTTGATTATTATTGTTAGGGTGATTCAACTCACGAGAACATTGACGATTGGAGATGGAAGCTCACCATGCTTATGCGCAACAAAGACGAACAAGAAGCGGTGTCCAGGGAGAAGAAGGACCGTCGCGATTTCGAGCAACTTTCCACTTTAGCTACCAGGATGGGTTTGTATAGGTAGCTATCCTATTTTCGCTTTAGTGTGCATTTCGTTCATTTGTTAGATTTTATCAATGAATTTTACTTTTGCAGCCGGCAGTATGCAAGAGTTGTTGTGTTTAGCAAGGCGCCTTTGCCAAACTACCGCCCTGATTTGGATGATAAGCGTCCACAAAGAGAGGTATTTATTGCTTTTCGATAACTTGATTAACTGAATGAATTGGGCGAACCGACAGTTTTGGGTGAAGAAAACCACTTTTAGAGGATTCCTTTCCTTGCCTTATCCAACAATGTAATTGGGCGTCAAGTTTTAGAATTACAGTTTTAGACGTGATAGTGACGGTGATGGTGGGAATGGGGGAAGGGGGGTCCTTACTGCAATTAAAAGTGAAAACAGAAAACATATTCTCAAATCAAACAGTTCCTTAGTGTCCCAATTTCAATACCAATCCCCATGTTAAATTTTGAGCATAATGCCAAGCACCGAACATTGCTAGTAGTTGTCAACAGATAACAGCTTTCTTTACAGTTTTAATACTATAAAATTGCGATATTTGGTAAATTCTCTATCTTCTATACCATGTAGCCTAATTGACTTTTTTTCCTGTCTCGTTCAGGTAGTCTTACCACTTGGTGTTCATAAAGAAGTAGACGCTCATCTCCTTGCCCATCTTTCACAAAAGGCTAGAAACAAGTGGGATTTTATGGAAGATTCCTTGCATAACTCAAGTGATTCTAGAAGCATTCCAGCCAATGAAAGAATGTATGAACAGCCAGAGCCCGTGACCCATAATAGTGTTGTCAAGGAGAAAATCCTTCAACGAAAAAGTTTGCAACTGCATCATCAGCAACAGGATTGGCAGGTTTGTTTGCCTTCCTAGTCTGAAGTGCATTTCATTTGCTGTTATAGTCTCAGCTGGCATTTCAGCAATTTTTTATTTGAGTATATTGACCTTAGTCCCATTCATTGTGTGGGTGAAAATTTATGAAAGCTATAAATTGTAAAAAATTTGTAGTGCAGCCACGTTTCTTGTGCATATATATAGCATTGTAAATTTTTAAAAATGGACATATGGCTCAACCTTGATCTTTATCGCAACACTTGTATCTTTTAATTTGGTAATACATTTTTGATAAATAACAAAGCTATTGACAAATTAAATTAATTATGGTAATATGGTTTTGTTTGATTGCTGATAAATGGGCAATGATTGAATAGTCCACATTTTGATAGTTATATTTCAGGTTATTTGGCTTCTGACATTGATACATCATGATGGAAGCTGTTTATTGATCTTTTCTAGCAATGAAATTTTCTGTACTTAGATGTCCTTTGTTGTTATTTTATCCTTTAAAGAAGTTGTAACAGATGCTGGTTTATCTATAGGAGTCTCCTGAAGGGCAAAAGATGCTTGAATTTCGTAGAAGTCTTCCTGCTTTCAAAGAGAAGGATGCATTTCTGAGAGTTATTTCACAGAGTCAGGTGAAAAGGGAAAAATGGTGCCCTCTGTGATTTCTAATTTATTACTTCTTTCCTTCAATGATTTGTTTATACTTCTACAAAAGAAAAAAAAAAGGCTTGATGCTTGTGTATGATCCTTTATATAAGATACAACTGTATAATTTATAGTTTCTTATGAATAGAGTCAATTTTCCTTACACTTGAAAGACACTGTTGATTGTAGATAAATCAGGATATTATCATCTTAAACGAAGATTATATGGTTTACTAACATTGGTTATACCTCAACTGCTATTATTTTAATGTACTATTTTCATAGTGTGAGGGTGAGCCTTTGTGCAACGATAAGGTTGCTATCTTTTGTAACTTGGAGGTCACAAGTTCAAATCTTGGAAGCAGTCCCTGTTTGATTGGGTAGGGCTGCATACATGCACTAATGTCTTGCAAAACAAAAATTAATAGCGAGAGCAAATTCAAAAATAAACGTGAAGTAAATACTATTAAAATTAATAAATACATATTAACTTAAATATAACTCTAATCTAATATGATAAATTTGCATAAAATATTATTCAGAATGTTAAGTTTGCATATAATAATTCCAAAGACAGCAGTGGTGCACTCCATAGCAGCACTCAAATATTTTTTCAAAAAGAAGTATTGAAGATTAACCGGTCTACATGTAAATTGGCTGGTTCATGTCATCTGACCTCCAGTTCGACTGTTGTTTAATCACTGGGTTGGGGATGGACCGAACTGGTCAGTGGACCAGTTCCCGGTTGAACCTTTCAGAGCGACCGGTCCAGTTCAGTATTCTTAACTAACCCTCAGGCTGATCAACTCAATCACCCTTTTAGTTTTAGTGGGCAGCACATCATGTTGTATGACATTACACTTTGAAATATGTGAAACTTTTGCATGAACTAGATTACATGCTTATTTAATCAAGTGGGCACATGAAAGATTAGGGTGAAGGAAAAGTTAAAGGTTTTGAAATACTTCAAGCTAAATAGTCCCAATAAAAAATTAAAGGACACACATGGAGAGAGAATATGACACTTTGTATGCCAATGCTCATATTTTTATATAATTTATAAGTATAATCCTATAGTTTCTAAAGGAAATAATAATTTTTAAAGGGTAACATAAATGGTAATATTTTCTTTTGCAAATTTATTTCTTGTCAAGACTATGAGTCTCAATATGTTTGTGATGAATGAAAATTTATATTAAGTGGTATCATAAATGAAATTGCAGGTCGTCGTTGTCTCAGGTGAAACTGGTTGTGGTAAGACCACACAACTTCCTCAATACATATTAGAATCTGAGATTGAAGCTGCACGTGGAGCTGTATGTAACATAATCTGTACTCAGCCTAGAAGAATATCTGCTATGTCTGTTTCTGAAAGAGTTGCAGCAGAGCGTGGGGAGAAATTGGGAGAATCTGTTAGTCTGTGGACCTTTTCCACTTGCTGATGCTTGACGTACTTTAGCTTATATTTATGTTCATTAACTTAAATTATTTTGCTTGTTTTCCCTTCTGAAAGGTTGGATACAAAGTTCGCCTGGAGGGTATGAAAGGGAGAGATACTCGTCTTCTTTTTTGCACCACAGGTGTATTATTGCGGAGATTGCTTGTGGATAGGAATTTAAAAGGTGTAACTCATGTTATTGTTGATGAAATTCATGAACGTGGAATGAATGAAGGTAGCTAAATAATTGTTTTATTCCAATTTTCTATTTTATATGATACTTACCACTGGTTTTCACATGTCAGATTTTCTTCTCATTGTCTTGAAGGAACTTCTCCATCATCGTCCTGATTTGAGGTTGATTTTGATGAGTGCAACCTTAAATGCTGAGCTATTTTCTTCATACTTTAATGGTGCTCCAACTATGCATATTCCTGTAAGTTCAGGATACTCATTTCTGTAATCTGAGTTGAAGTTCAGTTGCTGTCACACTAATATGTTTTATCATATCATCCCATTTCCACAGTTGGAATATTTGTTCTGATTTTTTTGATGAACTTCTAAATGACCAATTATATGCCATTTTTATGGACATGGTGATTTTTATCTTGTGATAAGCGATTGTATAAGCTCTCAATAAGAAAGACTGTATTTTAGCAGTTCAGCCACTTAGTTGTTGACTGAAAAGCTTTGGTTGGTATTCTTTGGCATATTAACCTTTTATTGTAAATCGTAAACTAATAGACAGCTTAAAGCTATTTGTACAAGCAATTTCACGTTTTGTTGCTCTGGCAAATCGATATGCATTTGCTTACAGATAATATGAAAGATATGATAAACTTATTTTATTTTAATTTTCTGGGGACCTGTGCACTTTCTAGGGTTTTACATTTCCAGTTCGAGCACATTTTCTTGAGGACATTCTGGAAAGGACTGGATATCGATTGACACCGTATAATCAAATTGATGACTATGGTCAAGAAAAAACATGGAAAATGCAGAAGCAAGCTCAAGCTTTCAGAAAAAGAAAGAGCCACATTGCTTCTGCTGTTGAGGTACACAAGTTGAGCTGGAAAGCTTTTCCTTTTTCATTTTAGGTGTGTAATTTTTGGCTAATTCTGTTTGCTTCTCTCTGATTTTGCATAGGATGCTTTAGAAGTTGCAGAATTTAAGGGGTATAGCCTACGCACTCAAGATTCATTGTCCTGCTGGTACCCTGACTCAATTGGTTTTAACCTTATTGAACATGTGCTTTGCCATATTGTTAAGAATGAAAGGTCAGGTGCTGTTTTGGTTTTTATGACTGGTTGGGATGATATAACCTCTTTGAAGGATCAACTTCAAGCTCATCCTTTGTTGGGTGATCAGAGCCGAGTATTGCTTCTTGCATGCCACGGCTCCATGGCCAGCTCTGAGCAGGTGATCTTGCTAGTAAAGACTGATTAGCTTAGTAACCACAGTAGATAGTGCTTGTCAGTATATAGTTTACAATTGAATTCAAGCTATCTAATAGCTAATTTTGTCTTCAATAATAGTTCTGAAGTGATTGAAATTAAGTATATTCTGCTGAAAATGGGTGCTTCATTATTGGTTTCTGGGAACACTTCTTCAGTTTGCTCGAGAAAATGAAAGACATTCTAATATCAAAGTGAGAACAAGATTTCAGAAAGTATTTCAAACATGAATTTAACTTCTCCAGTTTTTCTATTTTCTGGTGATGAAATTTGCTGCAATAATTGATTATTTAAAGGAGCTAATGCAATTTTTTTCTTAGGGGAGGGGAGTTCCTTTCAATTTGAAGCAATTGAATTATATGCTGAATATAATAAATCACATCTCTATTTCACCATATATTTCTAGTCATATTTATGCATTTCAATAATGTATATAATAAATTTTGTTTTGTTCCCATTTTGCCTCTTCTGCAGAGGTTGATATTTGAAAATCCTGAAGGAGGGGTGAGGAAAATTGTTCTTGCAACTAACATGGCTGAGACTAGTATTACCATCAATGATGTTGTCTTTGTGGTTGACATTGGAAAAGCAAAAGAAACATCATATGATGCATTAAATAACACTCCTTGTTTGCTTCCATCTTGGATATCAAAAGCTGCTGCTCGGCAGGTATTTGTGATTGTTCAACTTAGTTTTGTGGATTTCGATTGTTTGAGAAATATTTTTTCTATTCCTTTTGAATGGAAGATAGTCCAACTAAAGGGGCTAGAGGAATACCGAATACCTAAGAAAACTTTTGCACAAACCATTAGAAGACCTTGCTCCAACTAGTTTTACTGGAAATTCAGTTCTGGATATAGCCAAATCATATAAGGCTTGGCTGTTGTTTCATTGGCAATATAGTTTTTTTAAATAAAGGGTGAAGTTTTTCCCATGTATAGAACTTGAGCTTATGTTATTAGGTTGATAACAAATATGAATGTTTAGATTGTGATTTGTCTTGTGTGATACACAATATATGTTGTTTTTCTTTATCTATATCTATATATCCAGATCAGAATGTCAACAATATTTGTGTAATCTATCTAGTCTTGTTAATGTGTGTGTGTGTGTGTGTGTGTATATATATATATATATATACTTTTAGATTGTAGTGGTGTGTCAATTAAAATTAGATGCTCATGCCCAGTACTTTGATGGATTTGTGAAATTGGACTGTGATTGGTTGCTCACATGTAATTGTAATTGCTATCAAGTTGACCTACATCTTTTAAGTAGTTAAACTACCATGTATGACTCCCTTGTTAATGTACAGCTTCATAATGTTTTCTTTCTCAAGATTATTCTTTTCTATTAAACATTTGGATTGCCTGATCACTTAGAAAGTTTTTCTTTGTTTTCTTAGAGAAGAGGAAGGGCTGGTCGTGTTCAACCTGGTGAATGCTACCATCTTTATCCCAGATGTGTTTATGATGCTTTTGCTGATTATCAATTGCCAGAGCTTTTGAGAACACCTTTGCAGTCCTTATGTCTGCAAATCAAAACTCTACAACTTGGAAGCATCTCTGAGTTTTTATCTAGAGCTCTACAGCCACCAGAGCCTCTATCGGTAAAATTCATTGAACATGCTTCTGGAACTTGCTTTCAAATATGATGGTTATTTAAATATATTTCCCATGAATTGTATGTCTTGAACTTGTGATATTCTGCATCCTACATCAGTGTTGTTTTATTCAGTTTGTTATGTTGTCAATTAATTTTATTCTGCAGGTTCAAAATGCTATTGAATATTTGAAGATTATTGGGGCCTTAGATGAGAATGAAAATTTAACAGTTTTAGGTAAAACAACTACTGCATCATGGTCTCTATTTCTCTTGCCATTTTTTATGAAAACAATTTTCTCTTGTCATTGGTTTTTCCAAGCCTTTATAATGTATTATTTTGATTTGTTCCAGAGCTACTGCTGATATTGAAATGTTAATTTTCAGGGCACAAATTGGCAATGCTTCCTGTGGAGCCCAAACTTGGCAAGATGCTCATTTTGGGAGCTATCTTCAAGTGTTTGGATCCCATAATGACTATTGTTGCTGGTCTTAGTGTAAGAGATCCATTTGTAATGCCGTCTGACAAGAAGGATGTAAGTTTTTGTTATGACCACTGCTGATATTTCCTCCTCCCTGACTTTTCTTTGTTTGCTGAACTTGGATGTTCCTCTTGATAGAAATGGTGGTGAATTTTATTAGTTTTGATGGTATCAAGTGAGACCAGTTATTTTCAAGAGTATTTATGACTGGAAGTAAACTATAACAAATTCATAGACCTATCAAGCATGCACTCTGTATTGGTTGATACTTGATACCATTGAATAAAGATGACTTCGTATTGATCTTTTTTCGGTGCTTACAATGGTTCATTTTTAATATTGAAAATGTCGGTGCTCTGCCTTCATTACTAGCCTGGATCATTTACATCATAATCAGTCTGTTAAGTAGAGAGGAGCCTGGCTTTTATTTAATTGTTTGCTGTCTATGTTTTATGTAGCTTGCAGAGTCTGCCAAAGCCCAATTTGCTGCTCGTGACTATAGTGATCATCTTGCACTCATCCGGGCTTATGATGGTTGGAGAGATGCTGAAGCGCAGCAAGCTGGTTACGAGTACTGTTGGCGAAATTTTCTTTCTTCTCAAACACTTAGGGCCATTGACTCTCTTCGAAAGCAATTCTTTTATTTGCTCAAAGATATTTGTCTGGTTAATAACAATTCTGAAACCTACAATACATGGAGTCATGAAGAGCATCTACTCCGAGCAGTCATCTGTGCGGGTTTGTTTCCCGGAATATCCTCTGTTGTGGTAATAAACTCTACTAGTCCTTTCAATTTGCGTGTTACTTCAATTTTTTACTTTTCACTTCTATTTATTTACTTTCTGGGTGTGTGCCCATCTATCTATTGCTTTGTCTTCAGAACCCATTTTCTATTTCTATTCATGGCATCTTCATGAAAGTAACATACCGGTGTAACACACACCCAAGGACATGAATGAACCACATGGGCTTACTTACAATTTTGCTCCCCTTTGTTTTGTTAAAGTTCAATTTTGTTTATTATTTCATATGCAACTAAGCTCTGTTTTTCAAAGTGATGCAATTAAGTCCCCTTAATGGTTTGTTGATATGACACTTTTCTAACAATGCAACATCATATCCTCTAAACCTTATCAACAATCAACAAAAGAATATCATTTCATCAAATCTAATGTTACATCAACAAAAATAGAAGAGTATTGCCATATCAAGTAGGATTAACCCCGGGGAGGTAACCATAACATTGCAATTAGGTGGATATAAATTGATATTTGTTAAATTTAGCTCTAACAAAATTGTAAATTGATCTTTCTACACTACCACCACATGTCACCCTCTTGATGCTTTTTTCCCGTCAAAATTGTTTTTTTTTTTTTTGCAACTTTTCTGTAAAAATGTTGACAATAACTTGGATACTAAAATTAGGATTACCAAAATTGTAAATTGATCTTTTCACACTACCTCTGCATGTCAGCCTCTTGATGCTTTATTCCCCGTCATATTTTTTGTAACTTTTTTGAAAAAAATGTTGGCAATAACTGGGATAGATTTTTTTTAGCCTCATGCTTCTGCATGGGGTTCTGTTCTATCAAGTAATACATGTATATTATTATATCTGTATGAGTGTACTTCGGTATGCAAATGTTAATCCCATCAAATTATGGAGGGAATATTGTCAAGTTTTATTTATAAAGATGTTGCAGTTTTATTGTGTAATTCTTTTTTTGTGAGGCTGTACAAATTTTGTTATGCAGAACAAAGATAAGTCAATAGCACTGAAAACAATGGAGGATGGTCAGGTTCTTTTGTATTCTGTAAGCTTCTCAAATATCTGATGTTTTTGATAATCCATCTATTCTTATTACCCAGTTTTAATTGGGGGAATATTTAATCCATTAAATTTTAAAAATTTGGTGCTGCATCATGTAGAGCTCTGTAAATGGTTGTGTACCCCGAATTCCATTCCCATGGTTAGTGTTTAATGAAAAGGTGAAAGTGAATTCAGTATTCCTTAGGGATTCAACTGGTATATCTGATTCAGTGCTTCTCTTATTTGGTGGGAATGTATCCAGAGGTGGACTAGTAAGTTCTTACCATATTTCCTCTTCACTTTTCCCCTGGATCTGTTGATCTTGACTGTATGTACTAGGTGTTTCCTTTTGGCTACTTATTGTGCTTTGGCATGTGATTCTTTTGACAGGATGGTCACCTGAAAATGTTGGGAGGGTATTTGGAGTTTTTCATGAAACCAGAATTAGCCAAGACTTACTTGAGCTTAAAGATGGGACTGGAAGAACTGATACAGAAAAAAGTAAGTTCAGTTCATACTTATCAATTTCTTCTGGAATTATTTATTTGTTTAGCCACATTCTTCCATCAATTTTCTGTTTCTCTTCCAAGTCCCTGAATATTTACTTTATGTTCTGCATGTTTTGCCAGCTTTTGGATCCCATGTTGGAAACACAATCGCATAGTGAACTTCTTTCAGCTGTTAGATTGTTGGTATCAGAGGACCATTGTGATGGGAGATTTGTCTTTGGTCGCCAGGTCCTACCACAATCAAAGAAGGAAACAAACTCCAAAACTGGTGGTGTAGCTGAGGAGAAAAATTATAAAAATCACCTTCAAGCATTCCTTAACAGGGCTGGACATGATTCACCAACTTACAAAACAAAGGAGCTGAAAAACAACCAATTTCGTTCTACTGTCATATTCAATGGGTTGAATTTTGTTGGTCAGCCATGCAGCAGCAAAAAGTTAGCAGAAAAATCTGCTGCTGCTGAGGCTCTTCTATGGTTAAAAGGGGATAGCCATTCGTCTGATGATATTGACCATGCATCAGTGCTTTTGAAAAAGAGCAACAAGAAAAGTAGGAAAAATTCGTTTAGCAGTGCTAAATGGAGTTGAGCTGCCTTTAAAAGCTTACCTTGGATAGATTTGTTAATAGCATTGTATACTAAGAAAAACTTGTCCAGTTGAAGGCTATGGTGCAATTGATTCAAGGATCTTTTCTGTCATTATTTCAACAGCGAGTGTACAGAGCTATTGAGGGAATATATGACAGGTACAGATCAGAGCCCGTGTTTTTGTAAAGAGTGATTGCATCCAGTTTATCTAGATTTGGGGCACAATTCAATACGAGTATTTCCACAATTGCTTTGGGCTAATTTGGCCCAGAGCAGAGAGATTGGCTGGCTGAGCAGCTTCGTACTTGCAAATGAATTCTTACAATAGAGGTATAAACAGAGCAAAGAATTGTATCCATATGCTGATGATGCTTTCTTTTTGCACTGCTCTTGCGGTAGATATACTTTTCAAGAGGATTCACCTGCAACAATTCATTGGGGGACAACACAATATCCATATGTAAGACCGGGTATTTTATGGAAGAGAATAGGGATATCTGCGTGATGTGGTAGTTGCTCAGGGAACGCATTTAAGTTAATCAAGCCTGCTGACATAGAATATATGTATTTAAGATCAATTTTACTCTCAAAAGCCTATTACGAGGCTTGTTAGTTGTTACAGCTGGGGTGGATTTTTTTTTTTTTTTTGGTACTAATGTTGTAAACTGGGGAGGTAATGTAATCCAATAAATTTCAGTCTGAGTAGAAAATCATTAGAATTGATTTAAAGTTATACTTTTTAGAACCTACAATCGTCTTGAGCGATAACTATTAGATACGATGGCGATGGGATTTCCTTATGACAGTGCATCAGTTCATCGTCTGATCAGAATAAGAAAGGAGTAGGAAGAGAGAAAGTGTAAAGAGTGGGAGAGGAGAGATCAGACGAAGTCTCTTTCAACCCAATACAAAGTAGTAACCCTTAGCCACCAAAATGATGCGTATCATCGTCTCCCACAGTGCCTCAAATTTTATGGACTTTGGATGGATTGTTTCATATCTTATCCTTGCACGACTCTACCTTAGTTTAGGCAATTTCGTCCACATTTCACGATAATTCACTGCAAACAATATCCTATTATGTTTTTATTCTTTTATTACCTTGTTTGTCTGTTATCGGAGAATGGGAGTTCGGACTATTACAAGGAAAACTCCCAAATTGGTGGTTTTGAGCATTTTTTTTTATGTTGTGTGAGCTATTACAAATGTTAATTATCAAAAACGACAAAAGTCACCTCTGCAGAAAATGGATATCAAATATATTATAATTATTATGATGATGATGGCTGCGGGGCAGTAATGATGATATAACTGGAGCGGCCTAGGAAAAATCATTGACTAGTAAGTAGAAGTACAGTGTATTTATATTAGTTTTAGCGAGAAATAATCAAATTATTTGAAAGTAGAATAATAAATATTATTTTCTCATATCTTTTGTACATGGATCAAGAAGTATTTAATGGAATTAAAATTATTATATTTTGGATTAAAATATCTTTGTTTAATGCATTGATTTTTTATTACACCACTATTAGTAAATATTAAATGAGTATATTTAAGAAAATACACTAATTAGACTTTAAAATCCTAAAAAATCAATTGTTTTAGGAAAAAAAAACTAAAACATCAGAAGTTTCTACTTTTTTTCATTGTATCCCCATGATTTTTTGGATTAGAATTGATTCTTATGTGTTATCTAGCACACACTAGAAGTAAATTGGAAGCTCTTGTGAATTCCGGAAGAGAAGGATTTGAATTTTTATTTTACAGAAAAACCATTCCACATAAGTTGTCTCCGAAAAATCAGAGGTAACTAAACCTTTAATTCACTAAAATGCATCAATCTATTTCACCAACTTCACTTTTTGAAGTAGCAGGTGATGCTGTCCCATAGAGTTTGAAATTGAGTTCATGTTAGTCACTGCACTTCAGTACAAGTAAACACTCTTTAGCTTGAAATTTCACTTGCTAGTAAATAAACTAATCGTCATTTGCCGTTGAAAAATCACATCTAAAAGTAAAAAATGCCAGCAACAAACAACTTCAATAATTATCATTATTTTGCCAAGAGAACTTCTGAAAAAGAAAAACCATTATTTCCTAAAATGAATCTTTAAGACATAGCCAAACACAGGACATAGCCTAAAATGTTTGTCATTAATACAAGATGTCCTAAAAGTGGTGCCTGAAATGCTTTAGGTCCATTGAACATCATTTTCCTTCCACACAGAAATTTTGTTGCAGATGGTGATTTCTTTGTCCCTCATTCTGTAAGCTCCTTATTGAAAAACAATAGATAAATATCAGTAAAAAGGAAAAATACTGCGAACAATAAACTGTGACACTCAAAGCTCCCATCCAGCTTACTGGATCAAAAAGACAAACCGTACTTATTGATGCAATAGCTCAAGGGCTTTCTGCAATGTAGGCCTAAACCTATCAACATCAAGCTTTACATTTTGTTTGTCCAAATACACAGACTTAAATTCTTCCCATCCTATTTTCTCAATCAGTGGGGGATCCTTTATAAACATATGATCTAACGGGTATTGTTGTATAAGAGTGCTTTCCTCCAAGCTTATTTTGTATTCCAAGTACTTTATGTTCATATCCTTTGAGGGGTTTCCAAAGTCATTTGTGGCAAGCCAGTCCAATGTAACCCCACCATAAGGCACTACTTGGACGAAAACTGCATTTTCCGGAAGGAAAAGTATGTTAGTGAGACCAGCACCATGAACTCCCAATAACACATCACAAGAATTCACAACATTTGCAAAGCCCCACATGCTCCACCCTGCTTCCTTAATAATGACATCAAAGCCCAAACTCTCAGCCATTTTTGCTATTTCATCTGTATTGGTGAAGAATCTTGATCTTTTTCTTGAAAGAATCATGAGCCTTGGCTTCCCACGTAGACCATCTCTGGTTTTGATTGCTTCAACTCTCTTCAATGCATAGGAACTTCTCAAAAGATCCCTGAAGTCTTTCATAGAATAGGAATACTTTTGAGGCTCAATGCTTAGCTCTTTTTGATACCGTTTGAGACCCACGGTCACCCTTGGGAAGCAATGAACTTCATCATCTCCATCAATGTCCATAGTCTCATAGTTGGACAGCTTCTTAAGAAGTGGTTTGTGCTTTGAAATCCACCAAGGACGTTTATCAGTTATGATAAATTGTACTTCTCCATTGAATTGTCTAGCAGTCAAAAACAGTGGAATAACAATGTCAGTGAATTCATGGAAGTGGTTACCAGCATACCCTCCGGTAGAAAATAATACAGCCGGAATGTTGTGATATTGGGTGCATTGGGGAGCTTTCTGGCTAACATTTACTGCTTTCACTGACCATTCTCTCACACGAATCATTGCATCTACATCGTCCCTCCGTGCATAAGGCTTTAAATTCCATGACATGTTTTTTTCCGACATAGTTGTCTTAGATGAAACAATGTATACAGTGGAGGATTTTCCATGGACTCTGATGTCTCCCCTTGCTTGGCAAAATTTTGTTCTTTCTTCTGAAGTGCATAGTAGTTCCTCTTTCTTTGTTTCTTTTCCTTCAACTACAAAATAAAGAATGGTAACATGCATAAAAAAGGCTCTTTAAGAATCACTAGTCTCAAAGGTCTAGCTCAAACAATCCATGTGTATCTTCATCCATTCGTGGAGAACTGCCAGTGTTTTCAACTAGAATTTTGGCTACATTGTCTTTCACATAATCAAATGTGTTCAGAAACATAGAATCATTTACCTCAACACACTGTAAAATCAGCATTTAAGGATTGGCTTATTTATTTAATTTTCTAGGCAAGGTATCTCGATAGAGCTGTGCTTGTGTTAACCTTGTTGAGAGTCAGAATATCTTACCTTTGGCTATTTGTGAAGAGCTTCTGGTGATCAGCATTTTGGTGTCAACATCGATGAAGAGCTTCAGGTTCACTGTATAGAAGCAAATGAAATTAAAGTCATACTTGATAACTACCATAAACATGTTATAATACGAAATGATGGAATATATATCTGCATTTTATGCCAATTACCAAAGCACAGTGTATGCTTGTACTTGGTCTTGGATTATGGAAATAAGTGATTAATGCAAGTGGGTGTAGAAGCACTCACAAACATGCACAGGACCCAAGTAAGGCTTAAACACAGTGCAAAGACTCAAAACTATGAGCAAGCAGCTCACAAATGCTCCATATCCCAACCTTTTCTGATCATAACGACTAAAGCTCTTGGCTAGTACAGTGTCGTAAATCATTTTTTTTAATCACTCAAGAACCCTTCTCTATGTCAGGACTACAGTACCATCTCACAAATAGAAGCCATTTTGATTAACACTGGATTAGTGGATGACCATAAATTTTTTGCAGACGTCCTAAAAGGTTTGAGTAGTCGGCTAAGCAAGATTTTGAGACACTTCTGTATGACAAATGGAGGATGGTTGATGTGCATTTTCTATTCAATGTTGCCCACCACGTAGTTTTAATGTCTTCAATCAATAGGATTCTCCAAAACTAATATTTAATAGTGAAGGAAAAGGACCCTGGTTGACTGTTACCACGAACAAACCTTTTTAATGATTGGTATTTGGTTAGATCATACTTTTTTCACACATGAAGCATGAACTGCCAACCGTGGAACCCAGCATTGAAAAGTATTAACCAACTAAAGCTTGCTTAAAATGTTGATATCAATTATTGCAGTTCTCGAATCACCCTCACGTAGCACCACTAGATTATTAGTTTATTACCTTACTTGGTGACACATATTTAGCTCAAGTGAAAAGCTTACTTGCAACATCCCTGCATGAAAATAGCAGCTTAGTTAACTTGATGAACAAAAAACAAAGGACAAACTAAAAATCAGTTAGAACTATATAATATGATTAATATTTAAAAGGCATTGCATTAAAGTGTAAAATGGGCCAAGTACTTAGAGGTTGATGCTTGGATTTCTCTTTTTACTTTGTAAGTTATAATATGTAGCTTGCAACATGTAGACATAAAATAAAGGGTTCAACAATTTAATGTAGATGACAATTCAAGTGACAATATTACAATTTGTATCAATTTATGTCACACATTCTCCTTCAGTGTAACAAAATTAAAATCGAAAACAAGAAATTACCTCAAAGAGGAATGGAGTTGTCGGCAGGAAGCTTAATTTAAGCAATCCAATTCTAGTAAGAAAGCCATATTCAAACAAGTCATTTGGTAGGAGAGAGCAAGACATTTTAACAATGAGTATTTTTTTTTCTTCTAGTTTTTGGTGGGGGGCATGATGAGGCTGGAGTAATATATAGGGAGACTTGGTATTATATGTTTGATCACTTCTTGAGTAATACGTGTGTTTCTCAAAATAATTAAATATTTGATTATAGACGTAGGTAGTTCTAAAAGTAAGAATTATTAATGGATTTGATGATGTAAAAATTGCCACCACCTAGGCCCCCATTATCTACATTTTAGATACTTGTTCGTGATAATTATATATAATGATAGTTGTGAAATTCGGTTTGATCATTAGTCCGGTCAAGATAGTGGGTTGGTGATTTAATAGGTGGGTCAGTAATTGATTCAATTTGACCCGACATATATTAAAAATTTAAAATTATATATGTATCTATTATATATACATATATAATTAACATTATTTGAGTAAGAAAAATTCATTCATATTTCAAAATCTAAAATAATAATTGATAATAATGAAACATCAAAATAATATCGTAAAGATTATCCATTTTTTTTTTTTGTAAAACCAATAGGGTTGGACCAGTCCAACAGGGATTCGGTATCTGACTGGCTGAGTTTAATTGGATTATTCTGGATCAATTGTTTGATCGATCCAATAGTGAAATCGATTCGATTAGATCAGATCTCAATTTGACTAATCTGACCAACCGAGATTTCACAGCTATATATATAACTCATTAAAATAGCGCTCTCCTTGCTCTTTCTCTCCCTCTCTCACACTCACACTAACACGCATTCATGCACATAAAAATTTCAAAATTTTTAGAAGCTAGGTATGAGAATAATCTGAACACTCAACAAATCCTTGACCTTAAAATTTTGTGAAAGCCAATATTGATGTTTAGAAGTCAACGTTAGGTAGCAAATTGTGGGATCGGGATGGATAATATGTCTATGTAACTAATTAAAATGTACCATGCGTGCGATGCATGTTCGAGTTTCTGTGCATCAATTAGCCAAGTATAACATTTTCCGTTTCTCTTCCTAATTCTGATTTCTCTAATGAAAATGTTATAATTAATTTCTTCTTCTTAAAAAAATAAGCTGAATGGAAGTTTATCTTAATTACACTGTGTACTAATTCACCCTCTCCCTCAATGTGTGGTGTAATTGGTGCTTAATAACCATGAATATGGCTCATGATATATGAACTCCAGTTTAGTACTTGGCCACTACAAGATCCACGAACATTTTTAATTTATCAAGCAAAGGTTTGCTACATTTTACATTTTATTAAGTGTTTTGTTAAGTTTTATTAATTAATACTACTATAAGCTATGCCGCTCCAGTACTAAATCCTGTCAATGTTCTTAATTAGTTCTACAATAAATGTTAATAACAAACTTTTTAATATAATTTTTTTAATTATATATATATATATATATATATATATATATTCCATTATTGGTTAAAAAATTAATAGTTAAAATTTATTAAAAAAATATAAAATCAAGATAAAAATTCGTTAAATAAATGATGAGACTTACCAAAATTTATAATTTCTAATAGATCATGGATGAGTTGGACATTACAGTAGTTAAAAAAGAAAAACCAACTTTAACAGTGATTTTTAATCCAGTTTTATTTATAAAAAAATTGGAACCACATGAAGTTACAGTTGTTTCTGTAAGTAATTATAAACAGTGTATTTGGACGGGCGTCTACAACGTGGATATTGTTAGTTTGGACGTTAAACCAAACATCCCTGAATCTCAATTTTATTACCTTTTACAGGAAAAATTGGGGGAAAAGTCTGACTTGTTTTGTGCAACAGTTACACTGTTAAAGTATTAAACTACAAAATTCAAGCCGTTAAAATAATCAATAGTTCTTGGCATTCAGGCGCAACTCGTGTTAAGAACTAAGTATACCGATCTAAAACTCGAACAATATAGTGTCCCCTATTCAAAACACAACACGATGATAACAATTCAAGATGTTGAAGACTAAGTGGTGTCTGGTTTCACATTGAGAAATTAATTCTAAGTTTAAAATTGATTTTGAATATATTTTCATATATTTAGTTTTAAGTTGTAGAAATATTTAAAAGAATTGATTATGGGTTAAAGCAATTTTAAGTAAAATTTTATACAGAATTTTACTCATAATTTGATTTTATGATAAAACACCCAAACATAAATAATATTACTTCAAAATCAATTTTAATCAAAATCAATTTTATCAACATAAGGGTCCCATTAACAAGCCTAATAAAATTTATACATCTTCTTGTGTAGTACAATTTGATTATGATAAGCTTATATAAATTAACTAAATAAATTATACTGAATACTATTAATATATTAAAAATCTTGGTGAAAATTAAATTTCCATTTAATATTTATAAAAAAAATTGATACTAATTTAAATATAAATAAAATTAATGATAAGATGTAACATTATGCTCACTTTAATAAATGCAAGACATATTTTGCCTTTGCACATGACTAACCCATAATAAGCAATGTAATTAGCCACTTCTGGAGGAATGTTATCTTGCAAGTATGTTTTTTATTTTTCTGTTTACAAGATTGAAACTTAACTTTACTTGAGGAATGGGAAGCGTTTCCACTGGAAGTAACGTTTCCAATCGCAGTATACGTCTAATATTTAAAACTGAGACATTTGTTCCCATTTATATATATTTGTGTACCCTTCAACCGTAAATTCTGTAAACTGTCCGTCCCTGTTCACGTAGATATACAGTCACAGATAATACATTCATACGTGAAACCGAAACAAGGTGGCAGCAGAGTGTGTAGTGTGTATGTATCTGAAGAAGAAATGAGAATTGTGAGAGAGGAAGTGGTGGAAGAAGTGAAGAGGCTATGGTTAGCAGTGCCTCTCTTCTCAGTTGGAATTTTGCTACACATTCTTCAAGCCATCTCTATTATGTTTGTTGGCCATCTTGGTACCCTCCCTCTTTCCGGTGCTTCCATGGCCTCTTCCTTCGCATCAGTTACCGGCTTCAACTTATTACCTTTTTATTTATTTGCATCAAGCAAACTAGTTAGTGTGTTAAATTGGTCTGAGTATTATTATTTTCAGTTGGGGTTAGCTACTGCACTGGACACATTTTGTGGTCAATCAAATGGAGCAGGACAGTACCATATGCTTGGCATACACATGCAGAGATCCATGCTTGTTGCTTTAATGACATGATCCCAAGTTTATTTGCTTACGGTATTCTTCGGTGCATTCTCAAGTTCTTGCAAACGCAAAAGATTGTGTTCCCAATGGTGCTAACTTCAGGAATTGCAGCTGTGCTTCATGTCCTTTTCTGTTGGCTTTTGGTTTTTAAGTCGGGGCTTGCAAACAGAGGAGCAGCCTTGGCCAATTCCATATCTTATTGGGTAAATGCAATCTTGATTTCTCTGTATGTCAGGTTCTCTTCTGCATGCAAACACTCTTGGACAGGTTTTTCCAAGATGGCCCTGCACAACCTTCTTGATTTCCTTAAACTCGGTGCTCCTTCAGCTGCTATGCACTGGTAAATTCCCTTGCAAAATGATGTGATGATGCACTTAACTAGATTTTGTAGAGTTCTGATGCAGCATTTCTTTTTCTTTTTCTTTTTTGTCATCAACATTGAACAACTTGAAAGAGTGGACATTTAAACTGATGGTCCTCATGTCTGGTCTTCTTCCTAACCCAAAATTAGAAACTTCAGTATTTTCAATATGGTTTGTGTCTGAACTACCTACATACAAACACACAAACTAAGAACATTCTTTGCTTTTTTATTATATATTAATATTAATATATTATCTCCTATATCTTAATTTCCAGCCTTAATACATTTGGTCTAGGTTGGATGATCCCTTTCGGATTCAGTGCTGCTGTAAGGTATTCAAATATTAATTCTTTTACCTTTTATTAGATAATTGAAACTGAATATGCCATATACAGCACCCATGTTTGTGCTAGTTTTGTGCGCTGTCAAGTAGTCTCCTACATAAGATTCATCGTCACTATTGAATCAACTAAGTCATTAATGTCAACAGCTACAATAAATATAAAAACACCAAAAGAAAAAGAAAAAAAAATCATTCAACCAATTAAAATCCAATTCACTTATCTGAGGTACCCAATAAAGTACATACAATACACACTCCACATGCATATAAAAATTTCTTGTGTTCAATAACAAATTTGTATTCAAATTAAGTTCCCCCAAAGTTTATTTTTTTTCAAGCGCCATATACAGCAACTGCTCGAGAAAATGCCCTCACACCATGTTTTCCATGAACTCAAGTATACTGGTCTCTGAAAACGTAAAGAACAAAAATGTACAAGGGGGAGCAGAGTGAGTGTGTGATATAACTTTTTTTTTCTTTCTATATAAGTTACTTTTAGGTATCTGAACTACAACTAATCTTCAGTGACTTCTTCAGTTACATATTTGTTGTAGCTTCACACGGAGAAACAGGGATAAAGAATGACATACTAACAAGCCTTCGAGGATTCACCACTTTTCTTCAAATGTATTTTACCCTCCATAAGTTTGTGTGTGAATGTGTCGGCCACAGAATATTCATTCTGGCTATTGAAATTCTAGATCTAATTTTCTTTTCAAATATGATCTGTCAGCACTGCAGAACAAAAAGAAGGAATCAAAGTTAATTAGCATTATTTATACGTAGAAACTAAAAAAAGATAACAAACAACTGGCACATTCTTCCACTACTTGGGAATTACAACATATTATGTTAGCACATTACAGCATATTGTGTTATAGCATATTACAATTTCATAGTTGCTAATCAGCAGCTTCACTAGAAAAATATCCTAACAACATCAGTTTAATATGGTTATATATAAGCCTGGCTTATTTTTCTTCCAATACAATACCGATGAACTTAGTAGGATAATTTTATGTTTCACTCAGTTAAAATTACAAACTATTAGGCCACTTTGAATTGATTAGACAGCCAATACTATTGTACCTGTTAATTGTAGGTCTATTTGGAGGTTTTAATCCAAAGATAGAAAAATCTACAGACATTGGAGCTGATTCATTCTTGCCAGTATTATCATCAGTTGTCTGTCTGAAATCACCAAAACTGGCATCAACCTTATCTGCTTGCAGAGAATTTCCTTCAAACCCATCACGTCCTGGCATCACTCTCCTAGACTTCCTAGGAGGTGATAATATAGTAGGACCCTCCTGTGAATTGAAATCAGAAACCCTAGATTCCCTCTTGGGAGCAGGTCTAGGGAGCTTGTCTGGATCTGAAGGCAGAGGAGCAGAAGAAAAGTACCTAAAGTGGAAGAGGAGAGATTAATCATGGAGAAATTTTTTTATTGATGTGTTAATGGGATGCTGGAGGCAGGTACCTATGCTCTAGTGCCTGGTGCACTGAAATTCTAGTTTTTGGATCATATGTAAACATCTTTGACAACAGATCTAGAGCATCATCAGTTGCCATCGGAAATAAGGAACGCAGAGGGGGGGCAAGAACATATTGGTATTCCACATAATCAGGCAGGTATACCATATCAGGCCACTGAGGAGCTGTTGGAATGCCAAATGCAGAAAAAATCTTTCCTAATTGATCAATGTCACTTGTACCCTACCAAGTGATAATAACAAACTGATGAAAAAACCATAAGAAACAAGCTTAATAATGTAAGTATAAAATAAAAATGAAGAAAGGCAGCCAATGCAATGAATTACTTTTAAATCTTGGAAAGTATATTAAAACCAGCTATTCACAAAATATAGAGTGGGAATAAATGGAAGCCCATTAACAGTCATCCATGCATACAAGTACCATAGCCTACAGCTTCAGAGCTAATTCAAGCTCAGTTAAAACAACTTAGAATGGTTTAGGATTTTCAGACTGCAAAAAATTAATTTCAACTAGTTGATAAAGTTAAATGGATAACATGTCCCAATAAATGGACCACACTTGATGTCAGAGCCCATCTACTTCAGAATATCAATCATGTAAATCTTTTTTACCTGCAAAAAAGGTCGACGAAGAAGAAGTTCAGCAAATATACAACCTGCAGCCCAAACATCAACTCCAGGACCATATTGCTTGGCACCAAATAATAACTCAGGAGCTCTATACCACCGAGCGAAAACCTATTCACATATAATAAGCAGTTGAGCACAAGTGTCGTGTGTAGAAACTAGAAACTCAATCCACCAATAGAAAGTGCAAAATACACAACATAAGATGAAATCATGAAACATGCAGGAAGAGTGCACCAAAAGTTTTATGCCAAAAATGTTGCCACAATATTCAGTTATCATAGAGAGTCACAATCCTAGAAAACATTCACCAGAATTTAGTATACCCCCACTTCAATGCTCCAATGTTTGGATCTCCAATTATCTTCTCCTGGTTCTTAAATTTGAAAGCAATATAAGAAAGGGTATCCCATTGCATGAGTTCCTATCACTGGGTGTGGAGAGGTTTAGATAAGATATATGTATGAACCCTTAATCCTGTGGGCAAAGAGGCTGTCTACATAACCAGAACCTGTGACCACCAAATCACAAGCCAACCACCATACCATTTTGTCAAGGCTCGGCCTTTTTGCAAGCAATACATGGTGGATAATAATAAAGATTTCTAGTAGCTAATAAGCTAAAGACCCTAATTCAAAGTACTGACATAGTGAATCTCACATATTCAATGGTACCCACATGCCATTATACATAAAGAAGCAAACCTGGTGAGTGAACCTTCTATCTGGGCTTCCAAACATCCGTGCTAAACCAAAATCTGCAAGTTTCAGCTGTCCATTAGATCCTATCAATAAATTATTTGGCTTCATGTCCCTGAAAATATGAAAGCAGACTTTTGAGTTCAGCACTTAAATCAAGTAACAACTTTGTAATGACCAAATCCACATCATACTCTACCTATGCAAAACCCATTTCTTGTGGCAATAAGCAAGACCTTTTAGTGTCATTTGAAGGTAGGATTTTGTATCACCTGGTGAAAGAAAAATATTTCGGTCTCGTATGACAGCTTCAAGGTCCGTCTCCATGAATTCAAACACAAGATGCAAATTCCCTTTATGTGGGAATGCATCAATCAATTCAACAATGTTTGGATCTTTGAGCTCTTTTAGCAGCTTAATTTCTCTAAGAGCTGTAAAATTTACCCCTTCTTTCCGTTTGCCAAGCCGAATTTTCTTAATTGCAACGGTCTGCCCTGTCTGTCAATGCAATGAATTCATCTTTATAAGAATACCACATTATAATAGAACTGTCATTTTCATTATTGAACAAAAGACTAGTTCACCAAGACATGTAAGCAAGCATATCTATCTCCTGCATGTGTTGCAATTACAAGTCATGACTTTACGAAACCTATACTGAAACTAATTAAGCAGCTTCAAGCTTTCCTCCCCGTACTTTCTTAAGATCACTAAACAAAAGGTAAGAAGTACCACTTCCTCATACCCAATGACACAAAGTATATGATTCTTCCTAAATAATTATTTAAAACAAAGATGATAAAGTAATAAACCCCCAAAGAAAATTGTTGAAACAAACCCCTAAATCAAACTCAGGAACCCAAAGCAAATAAATGCATCCTCCCTTTCTATATTACGCCAAGGCCCTGCATGAATATGTATTTACTCTGATTCAGCAATTTTCTTTGCACCAACTGAAAGTAAAGAACCAATTCACATAGCCCAGAAAAGAGAATAGGAAAAAAATCTATTTTACAGTCTCAAATTCGCATAATTATTAGAAGAAAGTTTCGGGGAATTACGTGGGTATCAATGGCTTTGTACACAACTCCATAAGTACCTTCACCAAGGACTTCACGCTTTAGATATCTATCGGCCACTTTTTTGGAATGATCCATGTCTGTCATTCTCGTTCAAGATATTGAGATTGAGTGAAGTGATTAGAATTGAATTTATTTATTTAAAAAAAAAGAATTTACAAGTGGGTCATTTGGATCAAATTAGGGTTGTATCAGGAAACGGGTAGAGTGCACTGATTTAACCAGAAATGAGGGTTGAAGAAGTGAAAACAGCAGCTGTGGGTGAAACCTGAAATGAAAGTAAAAGCGAACAAGGGAGCGTGAGAGAGCGTCATAAAGCTAATAAGCCGTTGAAGAATGAGCTCGTCTTAGTATTAAATCATATGATTATATTGTTTAATTAATTGATTTGGGAATGAGCTTGATATTTGTTGTTTAATCACCATTATCTACAATGAGCTTTAATTAATTTGAGAATTCTATTCTCCACAATTATATTGTTTTGTTTGCTTACCGTTGATCGTGAAAACTCTGGAGACAAAGTGGCCCATGTCCATATATGTAATGGGTTAGAGAAAGAGAAATTTTCTAAATACAAATGAAAATTTTGTATGTATAAATAAAAGTTAATTTGGAGAAGTTACTTAATCCTTCTGACTAGACATCTGGCATTCCCTCCCACAAGAATATCTAATACTGTACAAGTGCCTTATTCCCTCTATTTTATCAACTTAATAACTTTTATCATGGCATACTGAAGTTAATTAAAATAAGGAATATTTTTTTTTTACAATTAAAATTGAATGTTTTTTTTGTTTTTGACAGTACTTTTGGATTTTTTTTCTAAGAAATATACTATATGAAAATGATTAAAGGTAAGTAAAAGATAAAAAAACAATTGAGTATATATGGTAAATTATTTAAGGTTAAAATAAAAATAAGTTAGGAGTGATTTTTTTATACATAAAAAAAAATGTGAGAACATATATTTTCAAAATTCACAATAATTAAACTGTTTTTCTGATTAATCTATTTTAATGAGATGTCTCGTGATTATTTCCTCACAACATTATGACAAATGATACGCTTAAGACTACATCAGTCAACTGATGATGCCTACTTATGAAGATAAAGAATGAAAGAAATTTAGTTCCCTGAGTTCAGATCAGTATTTGATGGGAAGATAGAACAGTGTTGATACTCATAAGACTATGACTATGAAAGAAAAAGTGATTTCCATGGGAAATGTTTGGAAGTAGGAATAAAAGGCCAACAAAAACACCTAATTCTTTACCATCTTCATCTTGCTTTTAGCTAACCTTTCGTTCAAAAATTAAATAGATAGTTTAAAATTTTCTCCAAAGATATGAAGGGTATTCTTAATCTTTTTCCGTAGAACTAAGGATTTTAATTATTAAGGAATGAAATACAGTTAGGAAGCAGGAACAGCTTGCATGGCAGCAGCTTCCAAACTATATGACAGCTGAAAGAGACATGCAAATCGGACATTATAATTGATTCTAGCTAGGATTCAGCACTAAAGTACAACAAGCATAAATTATCAATTATGTGAAGATAGCTAAGAAAAAGAACCATGGTCAAAAACAAAAGTAATATGAGAAGATAGCTAAGAAGTAACAACCAGTAAGCATTGAGTTCATCCTAAAAGAAACGAAAAGATGATAGCCAGCAAGAAACAAGGCTAGAAAAGCAAGAATTGAGGTCCTCCCAAGTCCCAAGGGATCACGCCTTTCAATAAATTCATTTAGTTTTTTTTTTTTTCTAAATAGTTGAAAGAACCTTTTTTCTTTCTGCTGCCATGTCTCTTACATGCATACTGCATTTTTTTTATTGAGCAGATTTTCTTTACTTCCCAACAAAATTGGGGGTAGGAAAGTTTCACTTTCTCAATACCCAGCCTAACACTTGCAAACAATGAGGACAAAGTAACATTAAATTCGTTGGGACCATTTTGCCTAATAGATATCCATTGTCAAAATTGTCTTACTCATTAAGCCACAATGCAACGCCACCGTTCATCCTCTATCCTCCACAAATGCAATTCATCTTATTTTCTTGGTTCAGAAAGAACTAGCCGTCATCATCATCCTGCAACTCCTTCCAACTTCCAACCATGTTGGCATCTTATCTTCTTAAACATCATCATCACAATTCATTGTAGTACCACCTTCTTCACTCACTAGTAATGGCAGATGCCAAGAGCAACCCCAATGCACAACTCCTTGAAGAACTGGAGGCTTTGAGCGAATCCCTTTACAAACAACACACCTCCACCACAACCAGAAGAACAGCTTCCCTTGTGTTGCCACGAACTTCGGCTCCACCTATTGAAGATGCCAAAGATGATGATGGAAGCAGCAACAAAGCTCGGCGGCGCATGTCCATGTCCCCGTGGCGATCTAGACCAAAGAATGATGATGCCACTGCCAAGGCAGAAACCAAAAAGCTTGATGGCACATCAACAATTTCTTCAGGTGACAGTGACAGGAAAGGGATTTGGAAGTGGAAGCCTATTCGGGCTTTGTCTCACATTGGAATGCAGAAACTAAGCTGTTTGTTTTCTGTTGAAGTGGTCGCAGCTCAAGGCCTTCCTTCTTCCATGAATGGACTTAGACTATCCGTTTGCGTTAGAAAGAAGGAAACAAAGGATGGTGCGGTTAAGACAATGCCATCAAGGGTTTCACAAGGAGCTGCAGATTTTGAAGAGACCCTTTTCATCAGGTGTCATGTTTATCATACCTCCAACCAAGGCACTGCAAAGCAGATCAAGTTTGAGCCACGCCCCTTTTGGATATACCTTTTTGCTGTTGATGCTAAGGAGCTTGATTTTGGAAGAAGCTCCGTGGATTTGACTGAGCTAATAAGAGAATCCATTGAGAAAAACCAACAAGGCACGCGGGTGAGGCAATGGGACACAAGCTTTGGCCTGTCTGGAAAGGCAAAAGGAGGAGAACTTGTTCTCAAACTGGGTTTCCAGATCATGGAGAAAGATGGAGGAGTTGATATATATAATAATCAAGTGGAGAATTCAAAGTCCAGCTCTGGCAAGCTTAGTAGTTTCTCTTCTTCTTTTGCTCGTAAACAATCCAAGACATCATTCAGCATGTCTAGTCCTAGAATGACAAGTAGAAATGATGCATGGACTCCTTCACAATCAGGAATAGGAGAGGATATTCAAGGAATGGATGATTTGAACCTTGATGATCCAAATCCGGCTCAGGATTCCTCTTCCTCTACACAGAAAGTTGATGAACGTAGTAAGGAACAGGTGGAGGATTTTGATCTTCCGGATTTCGAGGTTGTGGATAAAGGGGTTGAGGTTCAAGAGAAGGAAGAAGATGGAGGAGAGGAAGCTGAGGAACCTGTCCAGGAGGAATCAACTTCAAGTGAGGTTGTCAAGGAAGTAGTGCTTGATCATGTGCACCTTACTAGATTGTCAGAGCTTGATTCAATTGCTCAGCAGATAAAAGCTCTCGAGTCTATGATGGGAGAAGATGATAAGTTTACGAATGTAGAGGAAGAGACAGAACCACAGAGGCTAGATGCAGATGAAGAAACTGTGACTAGGGAGTTTCTTCAGATGCTTGAGGATCAAGACAACAGTGATTACTTGTTCAATCAACCTGAAATTCCACCTCTAAAGCTTGAAGGACACGAAGATGCTTCTTCTGAAGATGGAGATTCCAAAGTGTATCTTCCTGACCTTGGAAAGGGCTTGGGTTGTGTAATTCAAACAAGGGATGGAGGCTACTTGGCTTCCATGAACCCTTTGGATATTGCTGTGGCTAGAAAAGATGCTCCAAAGCTAGCTATGCAGATGTCAAGGCCTTTTGTGTTGGCATCACACCAATCCTTGACAGGGTTCGAGTTGTTTCAGAAATTGGCTGGCATTGGATTTGATGAACTCAGCTCCAAGGTTTTGTCCTTAATGCCCATAGATGAAATGATAGGCAAAACTGCAGAACAGGTTGCTTTTGAAGGCATTGCTAATGCAATCATACAAGGTAGGAACAAGGAAGGAGCCAGTTCCAGTGCTGCTAGAATAGTTTCTTACTTGAAAAGCATGGGAAGTGCCATGAGTTCAGGAAGGAGAGAGAGAATAACAACAGGACTTTGGAATGTTGAAGAGGAGCCACTCACAGCAGAGAAGCTTCTGGCGTTTGCCATGCAGAAGGTTGAGTCCATGACAGTCGAAGCATTGAAAATTCAAGCTGACATGGCTGAGGAATTAGAAGCCCCATTTGATATTTCTGCAAAGAAAGGAGAGGGTGGGAAGGATCTTTTGGCTTCAGTTATTCCACTTGAGGAATGGATCAGAGACCACAGCTATGCTAAAACTGTTGCAGGTTCTGATGGGGAACCAGAAAAAGTGACACTCGTGTTGGTTGTCCAATTGAGAGATCCATTGAGACGCTATGAAGCAGTTGGAGGACCTGTGATGGTGCTGATTCATGCAACAAGTGCTGACACAAAAGGGAAGGAGGAGGAGAAAAGGTTCAAGGTAACAAGCATGCATGTGGGGGGTTTCAAGTTGACAAGTGCCATAAAGAAGAATGCATGGGACAGTGGGAAGCAGAGACTTACTGCAATGCAATGGTTGGTTGCATATGGTTTGGGAAAGGCAGGGAACAAGAAAGGGAAGCAATCATTGGCAAAGGGACAACAAGACCAGTTGTGGAGCATTTCATCGCGAATAGTTGCTGACATGTGGCTCAAAACCATGAGAAATCCAGATATCAATCTTGGAAAGTAGTAATTAGCACCTCCATTCT
This sequence comes from Glycine max, assembly GCF_000004515.6. NCBI lineage: Eukaryota > Viridiplantae > Streptophyta > Magnoliopsida > Fabales > Fabaceae > Glycine > Glycine max. The sequence continues at coordinate 41,832,114 of NC_038241.2, forward strand.
ATTATTAATTAATTATGCCAAGGAAGTAGTCTTGCATTCATGTCCAAGTGAAAGGTTGTTCTTGTCTACAACACACCTAAGCCAAGCCACTGCAGCTACCTATACCATTTGGGAAGATTTATGAATTCAAGAATTGTGTAAATGTTGTGTCATCATTAGTTGTTTCTGTAAAAGTCAATAAAATTTCTAAGTCGTATATAAGACATATGGTATTTCAACGATAAAAGGTAGGTTTTAGCTCTACCAGGTTTCATGCCATCAACCCCCTTTCCATTTTTTTTTTCTGTTTTTCTTTTCGGCCTGTCTGTGCATATTTGTTAATTTGGTCGGACAAAAATTTTTATCAATACATTGTTTTATTTTAATATACTTTTCAATAAACATTATTATTATTGTGTGAATTTACCTTTGCTCACATCATTAATTAATAAAAGTTGCATAAAAAATTTCCAATAATCGATATTTGTTAGAATTCCTCTCCTTAATTGGTGAAGTACATAAACAAGTGCTGAAGCATTAGTATCGAGATATTAAGGAGATTCTTTGAGCAATCCTCTTTATAGAGAGAGAAATCTTATAATCTTTCCTTCAGATTGAAGATATTTTTTTAGACTAGATTTCGTGGTTTTTTACTTGCTTGCATTAAGATGGTTTTTCGCATAAAAAAAAATATGGTGTTATTTTTTACTCTCAACAGTGTTATCAAATCTCACCTAGTTAAGAGAGTTTTTAGGTGTAACTCAATATGAAAAGAACTATTACTCATGAGGACGATATGTTTAAGCTAACTGCAAATAGTTACTCCTATTAGAAGCCGATGATTGAAGGTAATCTATATTACATGAGTCAACCACATATCAAAACAAGCCTAATGAAAAATATTGGCGAAGATTGGGAGCTTCTGAATTGCAAAATTATAAAATGTTGATCAAAGTTTGTTCAAACATGCATCGACTTGTACCAAGATGTATGGATTATGAGCAAAACTTGATTCAAAAGACTCCTAGGAACAAAGCCCATCTCGTAAAAAATATTGGTGAAATTGGATACTCGGATGATCAGAACATAATCAAGCACTTAAGCACCTTCAAGGAAATTATAAATCAATTGACAAAAGTATAAATGAAAATTGATGATGAATTACAAACTCTTTTACTCCTCGTTTCTTTGCTCGATAGCCGAAACACATTTTTTTTTATATACATAAAGACCCTATGCATCAGAAAGAATAAATCCAATCATCCATGCTACTGTCTTCTTTAACAAGAAAGGGTTTCACGACTATGATAAAATAGGAAAAGTCGGGATGACCTCCACGACAGTAGGATTATCGTGAAACACAAACTAATTACATATTTTAGTTCCTGGAATTTATGCAAACAAGTAACTATACAATAAACAAGTACAAATATGTTTACCACCAACTGAACTTAAATGTTTACATATATACATGTATCTTTCCATCAAAACTCAGAAGTAGAGAAGGAAAGAAAGTTAAAAACAATCAGTTATTGGCACGACGACACCGACACCAAAATGCAGTTCCTCCACTCCTGCCTCGAGCAACAGCTATTTCCTCATCAACATAAAACCAGATGAAGAAAGGATCCTTGGTACTCGGTTCTTTGTCTTCCTTTTTTCCTAGACTGATCTCTAGAGGTTGCAAAGGTCCAACTTTTATTCGAATGTTCTCAAAAACAAAAGCCAGTATTCTCTTTTTCCATGAAAGTCTGCCTTCAAATGTTAACTGTCCAATGGGTCCAAGATATATTCCATTTTCGATCCTCTTTGCCTAATAATTCATAAGCATAACTTAATATTCTAACTTAGACAAAAGCGCCAAGTTTTTATTCAAAGACATTGATTTAGCATATGGAACATTTACAACTAATGAAACAAACAACTGGAATACAGCTTTGCCTGCATGAGAATGCCAAAGAAGACAATCAAAAAACAATTTTAGAGAGGCCATTAACTCTGCACATTCACAATAGTCTTTCCTGAATGAAGTGGATATGCACAGGGTCCTCAGATAATATCTGAGGTCTGATTTCCCTGACTTTATTTAAGTGGCTAAGAAGAAACAGAGCAAAAGTTCATTTTCAGTTTTTCACCAAAGATTATGTTTGACAAGTTATTTCAGCTAGCAAGCTTATAAATTAGTTTGACCGAAATAGAGATGTTTGATAACCAAGCTTATCTCACTATTTTCTAGCATTTTTTCAGACAGTATTGATCTTATAATTTTATAAACCTCCATTGAATTACATTATCTATTTTATTCTTTACCCTATTTACACTTTATGTTATTTTTTAATTGAATATTTGATCTTTAAACAAACAGTAATGAGTTCAAAAATTAAAATTATGATTACCTGAAAATGTATTTTTTGTCTACAAAAAGTATATAAATAAAAAATCATATAAGTATGTACTTTTAACTTATTTTATATTTATAAACTAGTTCAATAGTTGATTTCACCAAACACTTTTAATTAAGAAGTAAGTTCAAAAACTTCCAACTTTTTAGCTAATAGCTTTCAACTAAAAATTAGCCAAAATCTTCACAACCATAGATTGAAGATGATAAAAGTAGGGTATGCAATCAATTAGCTATTAAGATGAAATAGCCTAAAACTATTTATAACACCCTAATATTTTCTGTATGTATAACTAGTATTTTAACATGTGTAATGCAAAGTTAGCAGTTCTCTCTCTTCTCTTACATAAATTGAGTTTAAAAGAAAATATTGAATTAGGTCCAAAATTGAGATAGAGGACGGGAATTGGCTCCACTACAAAGGACGCCCAAAAAAAAATGGAGCGAGAGAGAGGTAGAGAGAGAGAGAGAGAGAGCAAGAGAGAGAGAGTGAGAGTGGGTGGGTAAGGGTCAGGACAAGAAGGAAAGGAGGAGAGAGAAATGGAGCGAGAGTTAGAGAGGATCACTGGCTGAAGGAAAAAGAGGCAGCAATTAATCACTGTGGTGACAGGACCTAATGGCGATGACCCATGAACAACAGCTGAATAATGTCCTTCAAAATGGAACGGCATGGAGGGTGGGGTGTGGAGATAAGATTAGATTTTGGGAGGAGTGCTGGACTGGTTGTGATGAATTGTGGAATGATATGTTGCCTTGAAATTATAATATTGTTATTGAGATTGAGTAAAAGTGTAAAGTAGAACAGGTGTTGAATTGTGAGATATGTGAAAACATGTGATGGTGGATTGTGACATTATGAGATGTGAAATTGTGAATGAGTTTTGGTTGTGAATAAGTGTGTGATTAACTCTTGATGTGACATTATTTGTGTTGTAAGCTGTGAATTGTACAATAACCTGACCAGTGTTATCTTGAGAAAAGTGTAAATGCACAGTGTTAAAGAGAAAGTGTAGGTTTCCTATTTAGGAGCCAGTGTTAAAGAGAAAGTGTAGGTTCCTATTTAGGAACCAGTGTTAAATTGTAGCGCAATATGTTGTACGTGCTTAAGACACGAGTGTGAGATCGTGGATATTGTATAATTCACTAGCAGTGTCTGTGTGCTAAAATGATTTTAGGGGTTGGACCTGAATCAGGAGGGAGAGGTCCTGACGGACTCTTCGGAGTGTAGGCCTTGGGGGTCACCGGGTTTGAGTGCTCCTTTAAGCCTATGCTGATCCCATATGGTTGGAGCATTCTCGCAAAACATCGTGACCCTGACTGGTCTCCCTATGATCTTACTTAGTGAGAGTGACCTGACAAACCCATTGTGTGGTGTGTCTTGTTATGTACTCCTAAGCGCCCCAGGGTGATTTTTCACTGACATGGTACCACATTGCATATAGGATTGAGTCTTAGCATAACTGTTGCATATGCTTGCTAATTGTTTATTATGAAATTGATGTGTTATTATATCTTGATCGGAGTGTGGGATTCTTGTGTAATGTGATTAATGATTGAAAAGTGAATTTTGAATGAGGGAGTGGTGAAGTTACGTGAGCTATGTTTAAGCAAGTGGTATCTCATTTATATACTATGTATATTTAATTGTCTTGTTTCTCTATTAGCTAGGAATGTGATAACTCACTCCCTGTATGTTGTTGTGTTTGGATCCTGTGATGATCTGGAACTTGTGTTCAGGGGAGCAAATGAATAGGTGGATGACTATGAAGAACCTCATGCTAGAGGACACGAGAACACAACGCTCTGATAGGATGTGACATTAGGATATAGGTCTTATATTAATTGTATGAAGCTTAGACGACCTTGTTTGAGTCGAGAATACTTTATTATTTATTTGGACAAGTTTGAATATGATACAGAAGAAAATGAATGTGAGCCTTTTTCCCCTTTGAAAGACTTGTTTAAAAAAAAATGTTTTAAAAATACTTTTAATTAATATTTGAATTTTTTATTCCTCATTAGTATATATGTGAGGGGTTGAGGGTGTCACACTGGTGATGGTGAAGCATTAATGACGAAATACCTCAGGCTGTATCAAATCTCATGTCAGCAACAAAAACTCATTCAGCAGTTGGATAGCTACACAGAAATAGCCTGGGAATGGAACCTTACATGGAGAAGACCCTTATTTGATAATGAAGTTGATTCGGCTATCGGATTTCTGGGGGAGATATCACAGATAGCAATTCAGCAACATACAGCAGACAGCTGGCTGTGGAAACCAGACCCCAATGGCCATTACTCCACAAAGAATGCATATAATTTGCTGCAGGGAGAAATAGCAGAGGAGAACCTGGATGGAGCATTTGAGGACCTATGGAAGCTAAGGATCCCAGCTAAAGCATCAATCTTTGCTTGGAGGCTAATTAGAGATCGGTTGCCAACTAAGTCCAACTTGCGAAGGAGACATGTAGAGGTAAATGATTTAGTGTGCCCTTTTTGTAGAAATAAGGAGGAGGATGCATCCCACTTATTCTTCAACTGTATCAAAACACAACCTTTATGGTGGGAATCCTTATCTTGGATCAACACCTCGGGTGCATTCCCTATAAATCCGAGGCAACATTTTTTGCAGCATGAAAATGGGATGAATGGAGGGATAATATACAACAGATGGAAGTGCTGGTGGGTAGCTCTAACTTGGACGATTTGGCAGCAAAGGAACAGGGTCATTTTTTTGAATGAAACATTCAATGTAAGCAAGTTGATGGACGATACACTGTTCCTAGTCTGGACATGGCTCAAAGCAATGGAGAAAGATTTTATTATGCATTTTAACCACTTGTCTAGTAATCTAATAGTAGGCTTTTGTAACTAGGAGCGGATACCAGCTGATGGATAGTGTAGCAATATATAAGGTGATTAGCTTGGTTCCTATCAAACTGAAATAAGTCTGACTATCGGAACCAGCTGACTACCTAAACTCATCTTGTAATTTTAGTACCACTCGTACTTATATATATACAACTAAATTTGCTGAGAAAAAATAAAAAAGAATGTTTTCACCCCAGGTGACTTGTATGTGAATTTTATGAGCTAAGAAACAAAATGGTGTAATGATTGACATCATAATATATTTAAAAACTTGGAAAGATAATAGAAACATACTTGACATCAGAATATCAGATACAAACTAATAAATTTAAAAGTCAGCAATGAACACTGAATGTTGGTAAGGGAATAAGTTAATGGACGACAGAACAATACAATAATGGCTAAAGAAGCAGCTTGTCAACCAACTGCGTAAGAAAAGCCAAATCACATGACTTAGAATTAAGTTCTAGAAAGTGTTGGAAAATGGGAACAAGGCCATCAAAACAACCTTTATTCTTTGGCACATTTTCTTAACACCCATCAAACGTTTCTTGTGTCATGATCTCCCTTGCTTTTCCAGCTAGAAACAACTTCAGTTCAAAACTCAATAACACGTGAGAAATGCTAACAACACGTTTTATAACACACTCTTAAATACAATTCTTATTATTGGCCAAAATTTATTGAAAATTACAAACTTGTGTGGATCTAACACCTTATTTAATGAACCTTAGTCGTAATTTTGTAGTTTTCAATAAATTTTAACTAATAATAAAAAATATTAGAAATAGTATAATAGAGAGTGTATTGCTAACAATCCTCATAACACAAAAGGTAACTTAATATTTTAACTACAAACACTGGATACGTATGGATCAGGAATGAAATATAGATAGAACCATGGGAAAGAGACTTACAGCAGCATCAAACCTCTGAACAGCTGTGAGAGGAAAATATCGACCACCTTTTAGTTGTTTCTAAAATCAGCAAAAGCAGAAATTGTTGTGTAGATAAACAACCAACAACCATAAACAAACAAGAAACAGAAATATAGCCAAAAGAAGAACTGCCAAAATAGATGTTAACCTCAGCAGTAAAAATTAGCATCCAGGTCCTCCCAGGGGATTCCTTTCCACCAAGGGTTTCAAAAAAGGCAGAAGGATCAACTTTTGCTTTCTCAATGATAGACAATGCAGAAAGAATCTCCTCTGCTGCTACCTTTCTTGTCTTAGCTGCATCTTTTAACACTTTCACACTTTCCTCTACATCCTAAGCAAATACTGAAATTAAATTAAAACCAACACAAACAAACCCGCATTGCAAAATGGACCACGTAACATAAAATTAGAAAGGGTGCACTAAAGATTCAAAATTTAGCATCTAAGTATGCGTTTGGAATCAATTTTTCAAAGCGAAAACAAACATGTGAATCCAAACACGCATTAAGTAAGACTTTTCAACACTATCTAAGAAATCAAACAAAAAACCAAAGCTTGAAGCATTAATGGGAACCCCAAAGGATAAGATGATACCTTTTTGGCTTTCTCATTTTCAACAAGTGGGATTGAGGAAAGTTGGTCTGTTTCAACATCATCAAGGGTTGCTCTGGTCCTTGTTCTTTCTCGGGGAAATTTAACGTTGTTGTTGTTGTTGTTGTAGTGTTTTGTTCTTCTTAGTGGAATGGCATTCAGAGGCTTAAATTGTGGAGATGAATTTGGGAAACACAAACGGAAAGAAAAAGCGTACAAGGTATGAATTGAGCTCATTGCCATTTAGTCATTTACAAATGAAGCGTAATAATAATATATGTGCACTTTTGTGCCATTTTAATTTTTTATACAAGTTTGGATTGGAGCATATTTTCGTGGCCATATGTATTTTATTGTCTTTATTATCGTGTTCTTCATGTATGTGGTCCTTAAATTTCTATTTTCATCATAATTAATGCCACTCTAGCAAGCCACTTCACTTTTTACTTATAACACATTTTTTCCTAATAAGTATGATAATATGAAGAGAAAAAAAAAGCTTTATTTAAAATATTCATGTTTTTAGATTTAATTGTATCAATTAGAATTTTAAAAACTTAAAGAGTAAAATTAATATAAATATGATTAAGAAATTAAGAGATCTAATTATTATTTAAAAAAATATTTGTTCTCGTTAAAATAAATCAAAATTTAAATTGGTTGTTGAATAGAGTAAAAAAAATTATCAAATAAAATAATATTCATCATTATTTAAACTTTTATTTACACTTTTAACTTAAGGAAAATAAACGGGTTTTAACTTAATTTTTTACACTATCAATTTATCAGAAATCATAATTGATGACTTTCAAAATAAATATTATAAAAAAAATTAACAACTTATCAAACAAGTCAATAAGATTGCATTATGGTGCAAAAACCTAATATAATATCGATACATATACTATTTTCTCAAATTTGTATATGTTTATCTATATTATGATACATAGGAAAAGGAATTGATAAAATAATAAATTGATTACTACATAAATTTACATGGTGAAGTAAAAGGCAAGTTACGCGGACTTTTTGGCAGGATTTCTCAAATGTATGTTAGGGAGTGCAGCAAAAAAATGTCATTTGCTAACTTACTAAAACACTAACATAAAATACCTAACTTACTATCTTCAGAAAAACCTTATGTTAATAATTTTTTACATTTTATTATGATTATTAATTTAGATATTAAAATTAACTTGTACAATACAGTGATACAAATTGCAGATGACACATAAAAGACAAATCGTATAATTCATAATAGATTAATAAACATCTCGTGATTTAAATATATAGTTATCCCATTACGCATTGTAAATATCTATTCGTGCTCCTTTTTTTAGAGAAATTCATGCTCCTTGTAGAAATCTTTAAAGACGGAATAAACAAAGTTATGATTTAAAGATAGACCGTAAAAATTAACTCTTCAAACCAAACATTCCCTAACAGTCCACTCTATTTTCTAGCTTTTTTAAAATGAAACGTCTCCAAATTTAAGTTAGTGGCGTCTACCATAGCAAGTTTCAATGTCAATTTATAAAGGTCCGACAACCTATGTATTTCAGGTGAAGTAACTCGTCCAACAAGGGTCGATTTAGAACATAGGCACATATACATCCTGAACCACAGAGCATAAGTTCTGTCTTGACAAATAAATTTATTATCAAATCATAAACAGGCCGGTGAACCCAACTTTCAAATTTCCAGTTCAGCAAAATTCCATCACGTTTACTAAGCAACATGATTCATTAAAACAATATCACTATCAGAATTAAATATGCTAGTCAACTACAACTAGGAAATTTGTTTAACCGCTGTTGGGCTAAAATAGTCATCAGATTCCACAGCTAATAAGGCAGATTGATTTAAAACCATCCATTTTCAAATTATATCTCACGAGTAGCACGGTTGGAAGCAGCCAACCGCAAAATACTGAAGCAGCCAGGCCTTGTAAGGCCGTATACAAGTACATCATGGACACCAGCGGCAACAAATAACTCTTCACTGAATACTACCCCAAGTAAAAGCAAAATAAATACCGAAATGAATATATGGTAAACTTGATGCTGTCAATTATGCCTCAGCTGCCACTCCACTATATTTGTGCAGGAATTCCCGTCCTGTCCACAAAAACAACCGTTACAATCTAGATATCACTGTTAACTTTAAAAACAAAGGCAAGAAACAAAAATGAAAACTGACTGTTAGCACCCAAGTGATCCAGTGGCCAGTACCAAATTGATTTGTTATATTATCTTACAATCATTTGATTTTTCAATAAATACAGAACACCAGAAAATCTATAGACATAATGTTTGAAACATAATGCAAAATATCTGAAATTTTCAGCTCAGCCCTTTGCAGGTCAGTTTCCAAATAAAATTCCGCTTTAATTTTATTTAGACAAGAAAGACTAGAAAGGTCCTCCAGATAGCTGCCAAGTTCAAAAAAAAAATAAACAGAAATATCAGGATAATCAAGTCATATGCTAGAGAGGCAACAAAAAGCAACAATGCATATGATTTACTCTTTACCTCAAGTCAAAATTGTTACAAATTCACAGACCAGTGACTTTTCCCACAGCAACAGTTTTTCCTGTAAGATAGAGTAAATCATACAGTTTAAACTTTAAACATATATTAATATCAGAAACATACTCACAAGACAGATTTCCCAAGTCTTACCTTCAGTGCGAAGAGTGAACCTCCCAAGCTGGGGAAAATCAGAGAACTTCTCGATGCAAATAGAGTTATTAACCTGTAAGTACATTTCCAATACAAAATGAAATACACTGGAATATATGGGGGGGAAGCAAACTACCATCAATAATAAACTGATCCTCTCTATTTGAGACTTTGTGAATCAGTTAAAAAACATTTCATAGACCTAGGAAACCCATATACAGCAACACAATATGGGCAGTCCAGCACCATAAAGCTCCAGCCATGTGCAGGACAGGGTCAACCAACATGTAGGTCATTAGAATGCAGCCTCACCTTGTAAGAGGCTGATTCCACAACTCAAACCTATGACCTCTGGTCACATGATGACAACTCCAAACATTTTTTTAATAAAGTACAGCAATACAATAGTGAAGATAAAAAGGAACGAAAAATTAGCTTCTAGATTCACAAAGCAAAATAATGCACCTGAACACGGCACACTACAACAGCTCCATTCTTCACAAACAAAACTTTCTTTTTCATAGGCTTCTTTGTCTTTGTATCGATTTGCTGCAAGAGTTCAACAATCTCGCATTCCTCAACCACAGAGTGGATGTGCAGAACAGCCTTGTACCCAGCAGTAAAAATAGCCTACAGATTATATATAAAGATGTTAATGTCCTTCATTAATATAGAAACTGAAGCTAACATCCAAATGCTGAGTATAGGGGGGAAAAAGATGCATACATTGTCTAGCAATTCAAGGATCACCAACTGAGCAACAAACTCGGTAACTGCTGGTATTGGATTAGCTGCAAAAGGGAAAAACCGCAGACCAATTAAAAACACCAACCAGCAAATGTATAACCACAAGAAAACAATGCAACAATGTAGATTAAATGATCTAAATTTAATTTACTAGAAAAAGCACATTTGCACTGGGACAAGGTCCTTTTTAACACCATTCTTGAATCAATACAATTAATTATGACTAAACCAAATTTTAAATACTTTCCATAATTCGTTCATAGTTCAGATCCAACTAAAAACAATACAGTTAGCTTACTTTCCATGGAAATTAAAGCTGCAACAAATAGTAAATTAGAATGGCAACATCTCATAGCATATTATATGGCTAAACTTTTCATATCAGAATCAAATAAGAAATGAAACATGAGACAAAAACAAGTTTTTACACATTACACTGAAATTGTTTTGGTAACTTTCTCTCAATCTTTACTAAAATTTCTCTATAAAAATAAATAATTAAAAAATATCTTCCAAAATGTACTACCATATACATCTTTATGTCCGGCAAAATTTTAAATAAATGGAGGCAACAAAAAACCTTACCAACACTAGATAGAACAAACCCAGACAATATGTCTTCTTCTTCAACACCAGATAATCTAATCCGTAAATTTTCACCAGGTCCAGCACGTTTAACACGATCTTCATCAATAAATATGGCAACAACTTTCACTGGATCCTGCAGGTTCATGTGCATTTGACACCCATTTCAGTTCATGTTCAACAAATAAGAATGGTGAAATAAAGACAGTTCACAACAACCCAAAAAATAAATAAATAATCAACCTTATTTGGCATGACCAACAAGGAATCTCCCTCACGAACACTGCCAGATTCAACTTTGCCCATAACAACAGTTCCCATGTCTTTGAATTTGTCAATAATAGGCATCCTGCACAAGTCAGAACCCTCAATCTTAGCAAAAAAGTTGAACTTCAAACATAATAAACAAATTATAAAGGACCTCAAGAGGGGGCCAAGATGGTCAGAAATGCAATACCTGAAAGGACCGTTGGGATCTCGCAGTGGAACTTCAATAGCGTCAAGTGCCTCAAATAAGCAAGGTCCATTCCACCATGGACAAACGCTTTTATCCACTCTTGTTTTCATGTTTGCACCCATTAGACCAGATATTGGTAAAAACAAGACATCTGTCAAATAAATAAATAGTAAAATAACTTCATTTCCACAATCCATTAAACTGGTGGAGATCAATGCATAAAACATGAAATTGTTGCTACGAAATGATTTCCAGAAACAGGGCTTTGCATGTCCATTTTTGTATGCTTTTCAAATTCTACACAATGCAGATAACTTGCAGAACGGGAAAAGAATAAACTTCGCACAACCTTAAAAAACCCTTGAATCTCAGTTCTTCCTTAAATCAAAAAAAGTTGTTCATTCCATATATTAGGTTCAACATCATCCTCCCATCCTTTTAGAACTTAATACCGAGGATCTCAAACCTGCTCAGCATTTGCGCAAAGAAACTACCAGTCATCTTCAACTCATCCCAAGCTTTCAGCAAGACATAACATTTCCCACTCTAGACCACCCATTATAAATCATACATTTTGTTAGATAACCCCCATTAGTAGTTAGTTATGTTAGTAATTAGTTAATCTAAGAAATACAGGGGGTTATGTTAATGGGCCTGCTACTCATTAGGCACATTAAGGGTGGGTTTATGTTAGCAGCCCAATAGCATAAACTAAGAAGGAGTTGAGAAGAAAGGGAGTTGATCAGTTGGTACTGTGGCTAGGGAGAGTTCTGGATCTCTCGAATATCCAGGGAATTTACTGTTCTTTGTATAGTTTCAGTTCTTGGTACTGTACCCACATTGGGGCAGATTTGGGAACTAGGCTTTATCAATAAAGATTCATACTTACATTCACAATTCTGATTCAGTTTCTATCACATTCACACCACCATCCCACAATAAAAAACAGATGAATTAAAAAGACAGGAAACATGAATTCCAACATTTTCTCAAACAAATAAAAGGCAGATACCTTTTTTTACGTTGTATCCAGATTGCTTTAAAAATGGAACCATCTTCGACTCAATTTCATCATACCTAGTGGTACACCAGCAGCAGGAATCTAATTAAAATATAAGCACAGAAAGGAAATGTTTGTGTGTAGTGAGAAAGTCAGAGAACCTTTCTTTCGACCATTGCACTGTAGGCTCATCCATTTTATTGACGACAACAAGAAGCTTAGACACACCCAGCGTTTTTGCAAGCTGGACATGTTCACGAGTTTGTCCACCTCTCTCGTATCCAGTTTCAAACTCTCCCTTCCGAGCAGAAATAACCTGGTTGATGGGGCATAAAACACAGACAAAGGTAGGTATATCATCAAATGCTTGTGAAGAAGCACATATATATGTTCAATAAACAAAGTAACACCATAGATCAACTAACCAACACTCCAATATCAGCTTGAGATGCACCACTAATCATGTTAGGAACATAGCTTTTGTGACCCTGCGTAAGCATTGTAATTCAATATTAATTGTTTTGCTCAAAGTAGGCATAATATTGTTGAATTGTTATAAAATATAGGAGAAGAAAACAATTGAGATGAGGGAGGAGTCTGACAGTCCTCTAAGTAGTTCAAAACAGAAGACTACTATAGAGAATGTGCATATCCACAATACAGAAAACTGATCTGAGGAGAATCATGCAATGCAGATACTCACAGGTGCATCCAAAATAGTAAACCTTGTTGTTTCAGTCTCAAAATGTGCTCTTCCAACTTCAACTGTCTTTCCCTGCAATTATCACAACTTATCCTAATTATGAATTCTACTCAAATCCATACAATTAAAAAGCAAAACCTCCATCAATTGGGAAAAACCAGTTTAATTTTATCAGCAAAATTATCCATACCTTTACCCTCTCCTCCTCATTCGTGTCCATTATATAAGCCATATACCTAGCACATCGATTTAAAATCATTAATTTCTAATAGATTAGTATCAGGTATATTCACTAAAAGCTAAAAAATACCCCCCCCCAGAAAAAAAAAAAATTCCTCTTAAGTCATGACAAAGAATATAAAAACTCGAAGACCCAATTGACCACATCCCTCATTTTATAGTTTGAACATCTCAACCCTACACAATCAAAGTGAAATATACAAAATACACAATAAAAGATAGAAGATAAGAAAGCACCATGCTTCAATTAAGATACCAACAGCTAAAAACACACAATAACATCAAACTTGAATTTCTAGTACCGCTGGTCTACAGTTATGAACTAGTGGGAGAACATGCAAAATAAATAACGGAAAAGATCCACCTACTAAATTTGAGAAACATGAGAATATATAGAGTAATGGACAAATACTAAGTGTAAAAGCAAACAACTGGCTCTAGAAGATAGATAAATTAGCCTGCCACAACTTTCATCAGGATACAGAGAGAGAGCAAGAGAGAGATTTCACATGAATATTTGTAGTTATGTAGTTGCAAGGAAATAAAATATCCAGAAGGTAAGACACAATGCACATTGTAAACCAACAGATAGATGCAACAGTGTGAGACAACCATATGATAATGTCTCATAACATAATCAGAAAAGTCAAATACAAAAAAAAAAACTTACATTTAAAAATCCACACACAAGTCCTAATTGAATGTTCTGTTTGGATTACTTTACCCATCACAAGTCTTGTTCTAAGCAACGCAAACTGCAAGACAGACGATCTTTTTGCATTACTATGTAATGCTTATTATTTCCCTCTCTTATATCTGATTTAATCTAATTGCAGCATGTGATAGTCCAGTCCATTCACCATTGGAATAATTACTTGATTACTTGATAAAGTAGCTTGTTCATATCAACAGAATTCCTTGAGCAACATGAGTGCATTACAATATCCAGCACCAAGAAATTTCATCCAAATTGAGTCAAATAAGCTACCTAGGCAATATATAACATCCTACATTATGCTACTGTCCAGAGTCGTATGTTACTATCCTGTCATTTCACAACAACCAAGTACCAAATAGCTGAAAATTATTGGGCATGCTGAATGCTTACAACAGATACTTATCTCATTTACTATAGAAAGAAGACGAGCCAACTTAATAACTCACAATATAGAAAGAAGGTGAGCCAACTTAAACCATGTGTTAGTGATTTAGATTTTAGCTTGAAAACAATACGTTAGGACCCTAAGACCTAAGTGGCAGTAAACAGATGATGAGGCAGCAAAGCAGCATAAGAACACATGTAACACTTTCAATCAAAAAACAAAAGTAAATTAGCTAACCAGCTTTCTCGACTTTTGTCCTTAGCCTCTTTCTCGTATTTTTGGATAGTCCGCTCATCAACTTGACCACTAAGGAAAAGTATCTGGCCTCCAGTTGTAGACTTACCAGCATCTAGAACAAAAAATACAATAATAAATTACTAGTAGAACAAGATTATATACAGAATGGTCATCTCTGACTGAATATCACTCCCGTTCATACAATAGGAAGTCAAACCAATGGCCAATTAATTCTATAGTGCACAAAGTACACGTGAAGCACAATACCCATGGTTGTCAAAGGCTCAAAGCTGAACAAAACACAAAAAGAAACCCTGATAACACATACTGATGATCAGAGACAAATTCATCAACTTACCAACATGACCAATAAAAACAACATTCAAGTGTCTTTTTGTCATCTCTGGTTCATCTTCTTCATCTTGAACAGAAGGAACCTCCTTATCCTTCACTGCAGATCAAAGTCAAGGAATGAGCACATGAAAATGAATGTTTGTATCTTAATCTACAATGAGCTGTCTAATTCCAAAAAAGAAATCAAATGCAAAATATGTATATAATCAGATACTTGAAAACTAAATAATTTCCCAATACCTTTTGGCTCAGCCTCAACAGCCTTTGGCTCAGCCTCAACATCCTGCTTTGGATCTGAAATCACCAAGGTGAAATTCATTATATGATGCCCTCCAACCTCCATCATTAATTTATACTGTTACAGAAGTTAAGCAATAACATACTAATGTAGGCAACAAGCAAGTGAAACAACCAATAAATCAATCAACAAAAACACAGACCTAATGCATGATACACTTCTGAATGTTCAAGGAAGTGAGCAATTCTTGATTGGTAGAAGATATGAAATTACTCAATCATCATTTTTCAACAATGACTGATAGGAATACAAGCAGATAGTGGTTATAAGGTAAGCTTAGTGGTAAAGGGATGAGAGGTTGTGGGTTCAAATTCCCCCATTAATAAAAACTAACAAACTAACATTTGCAGATAAAAATAAAAGGGAATACAAGCAGATGACAAAATTGGGGGATGGGGGTTGCATTGGGTGACAACTGAGCTCCATAGTTCCAAACAAGTAGTTATATGCATATACTTCACAACAATATCAATCATAGGCAAGGGCAAAATACAGCTCATGGGATATGAAACTATGTTGTGAGATTATGTGTATTACCGCTACTAATCATCCATCATTCATTCAAAACAACTAAGTTATATAACCAAAATACAAATATGCAACATAAGTACGGGAGTATAAGAAGGGGCCTGAAGAAAAGGGAGGAAAAGAGGAACACAAACTCATTTTCTTACTTCTACAATATTTTTTAAGAGTCTCATTATGAATTTATGAATAACTTTTGACATCAAAACAATCTTTCCAAACAAGTGAGAGTTCATAAATGATTGTACCAAGAGGGGATAGAAGGTGCTGTTGTGCAGAACATTTACTCACATAAGAAGTAAAAACAGGTTGATCTCAAAAGAAAGAAGAAGAATAATACTTTAGTTTAGAATGAATTTTGCATGAGAGCCAAAAGAATAAAAAGAAAGGCAACAGAAAAACAAGAAAAAAATCTTGAAGTATAATTATGTAACAGTTTTAACATTGATGAGATTTATTTTCCCAGAAACATAAACACAAAATCAACCACTTCCTTACAACCAACCTTCATCCATCTTATCAGATTTCTCAACTTCTTCTGGCCTTCCATCCTCTGCATTTACCACCCCATTATTGTCTTCTGCTATACCACAAATTCCAAGCCAATATTGGATACAGAAGATTAAAATAAAATGGCACAAAATCATAGATACATAGTAAAAAGAATAAATAGGAAAAAATAATAGGCCTATGGATTACCTGCTGAATCGAGCTGTAAAGAACGGATGTCCTCCTCAATATCTACCATTTCAAACAAAACAGACGTAAATATCAAACTCCCCCAAAGTAGAGCGCTTTTGTTTGAGTCAGGAAAAGCAATAATTCATTTGTTTCTTTAAATTATTCTTTTTCTTCGGTATGAATGAAATTGAAAACAATTATAAATCAAGTCACTGGCCCATAGTAACATGCAACTCAGCTTACTGCCACAAAAAAAATCACTTACAACCAAGAGAAGTTGATAAGATTGAAATACAAACAAAGTACTGTAACACGCAATAACATATACTACATGGCAAGGCCGAGCTCAATGAATTGAAGTTGAGCAGAAAGAAAAGTAAAAGAAAATCGCGCCGATCGGTAGGGTTAACCGTAAACTATAAAGCGGCATAGATCTATCGAAAAGTGGGAACATGCAGATCTAGAGGGAAACAACGATTGAGGAATTGGAACTGGGGGTGAGATGAAGAGGACTTACCCATGGTGAAAGGGATTCTGTAGAAGTTGCGAGCGAGGGTTTCGGCGAAAGGAAACACAACGCAACAAAGGGAGTCGTGTGAGGTTTTGGACTAAGCCACTCTTTATCTGTCTTCCTGTTATTTTCCTTTTCCTTATGTTATTGCCCTACTTGGGTTGGGTTCGAGTCTATAGAATTAGCCTGCACCTTAATCATGTTTATTATTGATTAAAAAAAATGATTAATTATTGATTCAAAATTTGATTTCACGTAATAACTGAAATTTACATTAATGTGAAATTTTAATCAATTAATTATCAATTATATATTTATATTTATATTATTAAAAAACTATTAACTTTGGTAAAAAAATATATATATAATTAACCTATTAACTCTCTGAATGAAATTGAAGGGGAGGTGTCTCTACCATGATTGGTGTCATACAAATACATATTTTTATCTCCTAACGGAATAGGGGATAAGGGCCCTTTTCTCAACGATCCAAAAGTTGGCGGTTTTCAAAGTTCTTGATGTTCCAGAATCAAGTAAAAATCTCACCCCAGGAGTAGAGGTGGTCATCTCTGACAAAGAATTGGCTAAGTGGTCTGCACCTTGGACAAACAATTTGGTAGTCAAGGTGTTGGGGAAAAGGGTAAGCTTTTGACTCCTGGAGGCTACATTACAGAGAAGTTGGATAAAGAATGCTAACATCGAGATTTTTTTTTAAGACTTTGATAAATTAAGAAATGGAACTAAAAGTTGTAACAGTCATCTGTAGACAGGTTACAGAAAAGAGAATCTATGAGGGAAAAGCCTTAATCAAGACTAAATCCGCATAAGAAAATGCAATGCTAGCTAGGGAGTCCACAACAATGTTTCTCGTCCTTCTAGTATGAACAAGGCTTGAATTGTTTCTATATCCCAAGGGATACTTACAATCTTGAAGAATAGCATCAAAGTATGTACATTTATCCACACTTTCTTCCTTCTAAGCTAGAGAAAGTTCTTGGCAATCAATCTCAAAAATGAGGTTTAGGAGAAAGAGTTGTTGAGCTAGATGAATAGTCCATCTGAAAGCCATCACTTATGCAATTTTTGAAGCAAAACATTGGTGATTCACAAAAGTAGCTATTGTTAGTACATTTCCATGACAGTCTCAAAAGATGGCTTGCATCCCTGTGCCCTTTCCAACTTGAACTAAGATGTCAAATTTTTCTTTGTAAGTGCTTTCTAGTGGCAACTTCCAAGGTTCCACACTGGACTAAGATATTGTTGGTTGGATGTCACAAGTGGAATGCATTAAGAGAGCTTTGGCAAGAAGTTGTGGCACTGTTGTTTGTTTGTCTTGGAAGATCTACATGTTCCTACTACTCCAAGTGTTATAGAGGATCTCAAACAAAGTGGCATAATTATTACCATCAGAGAACTACATGAAGTTATTAAGCCAAGAAACAAATTAGGACTCCTCCTCCACCTCAATTCTAGTGGATAGAGGCAAGGCAAACCAAATTCTTCTAACCTACTAATACAAGAACAACGCATGTGTAACTATTTTTGAATAATTCCCACATCTCAGGCACATGGAGTCCACCCTAACCCCTTTAATGAACAAGTTTTTCTTCACTAGAAGGGCATTGTTGCTGGCTCTCCATGCAAGATGATTGCATTTAGGTAAAGTGTTGACCTTCCAAATTTGTTTCCATATATTTCTTGGAACATTGTTGGAAGAAGAGTAACTATTGTCCATACCTTCCATCTTCACCTTATATCCGAACTTCATTGAGATATACCCATAATGGTTAAGGTGCCAAATAAGCTTGACACTTTGTAGAAACATTAAGAAAAAAAGAGCTGGAGAACAACTTTTTGCATCAGATGAAGTATATGGAGACAAACAGGGTTAATCAGATGCTAAATTCTGTTTGTACTAGGGTTTACTACCCATATGCGGTGGTGGAAGGTACGTTGATGCCAAGCATTGTTAGATCCTAGAGGGACAGTCGAGTGGATCAAAAGGTGAATCTTTTGAGGATATGGAGGGACAAGTTGATGACTCTCCTTTAAGGGAGGGTTAAGTGGACCTTTTTTGTTCTTATGGGTGTCATGACTTCGGTGAGGCTCGAGCCTATAAGGCTACTATATATTTTTTTTTGTTTTTATGAATATTTTAAGCTGGAATAATAGGGGAACTGGGAATAGGTGTGATAAATGCGAAATTTGAGTTAATTTGATAGTCAATTTTGGTTAAGAATTATTGCAATTTCTTTACTTTATTGTTGTTTTTAATGAAATAATAATAAAATTAATATCTTTGCAGTTTTTTATTAGCAGAAGTTAAAAGAAGAATATTTTAAGTGCTTTAGAGGAAAATTGATGCAAAAAATGAAAGAAAAAATCTTGAAGAAAATTAGAAGAATTGGACAGTTCGCTTAGCGCGTGCTCACGCTAGGCGCGCAACCCAGGCTTAGCGCATGAAAAATCCCACAATGAAGCCCAAAGACATGCTTAGCACGAAAGCTCGCGCTAACCACGAAATCAACGTGAAAATTAAGCTACCAGAAGCCTATATAAGGAGGAGGAAGCAGAAGGGAAAGACACACAGAATCTTAGAGCTCTCAAGTGAAGAAATCTGAAGTTTGATCCTCTCCCTTGGGGGAAACCCTCCTTCTTAGTCATTCCCCATTTTCTTGCTATTAGTCATCCAACCCCTTTTTCTATTAGTCTCTGAAGTGTAAAGTCTCTCATAATTATGACAGGTTAAACCCCTTATATTACTGTTTTTCTTAATTATTAAATGCAATTTCAATTTCTATTATCTCTTTTCTACTCTTCATCTTTATTGTGTGGTTTGGTCATCCATGCATTTGTTTTTAGGAGTTATACATTAGGAAATGGTAATGTCTAAAGAACTGGGAAAAGGTATCTCAACCATTCATTACTAGGGATAGAGTGACTTATTGTACCTTTGCATATATCTTCATGCTTAATACAATTTATTATTCAATCTTTGCGATGGATTTGGGAGAAAAAAATAAATAAATTAGACTCTTTATCGTGAGGGATCAAGGTTGAGTGTCTTAGTAGATGTGGGTGGAAATTGGAAACAGTTAATAGGGAAAAACATTGATATCGCATCAAGGGTAGTTAGGCATGTTAGGCCCCAACATAATTGCATTATGAAGTCATCTTTTGCACTTATCTTATTTGTTTTATTACTATTGCCTTTTAAATTAAATTTCTTTCTTTCTTCTTATCTTTTGCTTACAAATTGGGTAAACAAAGTCTCTGTGGACTTGACACTCGATCTTTCGTTTTAATCTTTACTACTTGTGATAAAATTGGTACACTTGTCAACCAGTTAACAAGGTGCTTCACCCCAGCCTTAAAATAATTATGTAATGAGTCTGAGTGCTCACTTATATTTTTTATGGAGACCCATGAAGTAGGAAGCAAAACTCAAAAAGTCATTCATTCGTAAAGTGGGCTTTGGCCAATGCGAGATAGTGGATGCCAAAGGTCAGTTTTGAGACATTTGGTGTTTATACAATTCCAGTGTTTGAAAGGTGGAGGTCCTCTTTAAAATGTTTTAGACAATGCATGTGAGAGTCAGGTTTAGAAATGAAGAGCCTTGGTTCATAACTACAGTTTATGAGAGTCCTAGACCTAAAGAGAGGAAATAGTTGTGGAGTGAATTTATAGCCATTTCTCAACAACAAGTTTAGGGTTTGTGGTTTACTCTTGGGGATTTTAACACCATTCTCAAAGAGCATGAAAGAACAAGTGTTTTCACCGGAAGGAATAACACTGCCTCCAAAGAATTTTGGCAAGCCATACAAATAACGAGTTTGATTGACGTGAGTTTTAGTGGATTTCCACTCACTTGGCAATGAGGCACATTGATGGAAAGACTGAATCATATGTTAGTTATTGGCAACTAAAATTTCAAAATGGACTTGTTGAGCATCTCATCCTGATGGGCTTTAACTATAGGCCCATTCTGTTGATCCCCAAGCCCATTTCTCTTGTAGATACTTCAAGAAGGGCTTTTCGTGTTTAGGCTTGTGGGTTGACCTACCCGAAGTTTCATGAGTTTGTGAAGCAAAATTGGATTCCAAGTGGGTCCACGTCTTCTCTTATATCCTCTTGTGCTACTAAGTTAAGGGATTAGAATAAAAGAGTCTTTGAAAATATTTTTAGTCGAGAAAAAAAGTTTGACTAGAAAACTTCAAGGTGTGGATTTAGCACCAAATCCTTTCATTTTAACACTTCAATGTGACTTGTGACTACAATTGAAAGATGTTTTATACAAGAAAAAAATGTTATGGTATAAGAAGTCAAAATTTAAGTAAATAAAATTTGGAAATAAAAACCTCAAATATTTTCATTGTACCACCGTGGTGTGTAGGAGGAGAAATTTTATGAAAAAAATTCAAGACTATAAAATTATTAACAGAGTGTATTAAATAAAAAATGAGACTCACATTTTTTTTTATAATTTTTAATAAATTATAAAAAATAAAAAAATATGCGACTAACATTTCTATTTGTAAGAGAGGACAATAATTCAATAAAATAGATAAAAGTAATATGAAAATACACAACATTTAAGAAAGCATTTAAATAAATAATTAGCAAATATTAATAAAATGTGAAAATAATAAAATATTAAGAGTGGTATAAATTTCAACAATTGAATTTTAAAAAAGTAAAATAAATTACAGTATATGTGGACAATGGATAATCCTAAACCCCGGCACAGAATGAAAATAGTTTCGTCGAATTCTAGCTTGAATATACACAAGTGCGTTAGGTAATCAGAAGTGTGAATTGGAGTGTATGGATTCAGAAGAATCAATCTGGAGAGGTCGATAAACATAAACTCCAATTGGTTTTGTTTTGTCGGCAATGAGGGTTCTGCAACTTGGATTGTTTCTTGCTCTGGCATCTGGATTCGCAGCCATTTCCATTTACATCACCGGCCTCTCAGATCCTTTTGTATGTATGTACGTATTTACTTATATCTTATTCAATCTGCATGACTTTTGTTCATCTGCCTTGAATCTAATTATAACGTAACCACACGCAGATCCCAGTTATCACCTCACAGATGAAGACACCCAAGCATTGCTTTCGCTGCACGACACTTTCCAGAAGTGTGTGGTGCGGTTTCACTCTGCTTCTATGCTTTTTTATTTTGTTTATTTGCCTTCTCCTTCAAACTATGCTATAACAGACAGTGTTGTTGCGTTGTTATAAATAGGGAATTAGGTAGATATCGTACTTAGTACTTTGTTGCTTTCAATGTGTTTGTTTTCTCATGATTTCAACACTTTATACATCTCTTAGATCTTGTATTCTCAGTATGGATGATTCAACTGAGTTGCTAATTTTGTGTTTTGTGCAGACTGCAAATGGACTTGGCCTAAAAGCAACCAGGGGCACAGATTATTGCCAAACCACAATAAGTTTCCCCAGTGACACCATCCCCAAATGGGTAAATATTCATTGAGCTGTTTGTTGTTCATTGTTCATTAAGGAAGAATAAGTGTTGCATATGCGGTTTTATAAAATATTTTAATTATGATAACCTACGAGCTGGGGGAAAATGGCTTCCTCCTATACTTCATCGCATGGCTTAAAAGTAGTTAAACAATTAGCCCATTTTTTAACATCTGGAGTTTTCTGTATTAACAGAGAGATCCCAAAACCGGTGAACTTGAAGCCCTGTCTTTTGATTTTAATCTATGTGAAGCTGTGGCTACATGGGAACAGGTAAGCAACTTGGTCTGTGTTTTTGTGATTGTGATTAGTCAGAAGTCTATCATTTCTGTCTTGTTATACACATCCAGATGCTTCTGATATCCTATTTAATAGATATTGCTATTAGACCCTGCAAATACATATTTTAGTATAACATAAGGCAGTTTAACTACCCTTGCCATCCTCCAAAGTCTACATTAATGTCAAGTTGTCAACTTTCTTTTATTAGTTTTTTTTTTTTAATTGTAAAAGGAATTTATGATCTATGCTTTACATTTTATTGTTATATGTCTTGAAATGATTTCTCAGGTGCGGAACAGTACCACTATACTCACCAAGGAATTCATTGATTCTTTACCAAATGGATGGGAGGAATATGCATGGCGTAGGATCAATAAAGGAATACAGCTGTAAGTAAATGTGCAACACAGTTTTACGGAACATCTAAGTAATTATGCAATAATGGTATACTCTAAGAATGACAGCCAAACTAAATTGCATTTTAATTCATTTATTAGAAAAGAATTATAGCGGTATGTTTTATATAGCTGGTTATAAACTTCAAGAAAGATTTTGAGAACTTAAAATGATCTGAAGTTTTTCTTTATCCAAAAATGCAATACTGAGCTTCGTGTCAAAAAATAGGCATATGATGTTTCTTGAATTAGGATACTCGGTCAGTTTGTCGGTCCTAAGGCACTTTTAATTATCTGTTAAGAAGCAAACTCGTGCTCTTGTAGAGGAGATGAAAACCATTTCTTGAGTTGTCTATTTCACTCTGCTCTAATTGCTAAATACAACACAAGCTTCTCAATGTAAAGCGTAGATATCATGTTCCATGTTTAATATATATATATATATATATATATATATATATATATATATATAATTAGTTATGGTAGTAAAGTCAGTGGTTCTTGTTTAGAAGGAAATTGAAGTTAGTGTAAAGTCTCATAGAATAGGATCTTTCTGCGTTGCAGCAACCACTGTGAGAACAAGACCTTGTGCATGGAGAAACTTTCACTGGTTCTCCCTGAAACACCGCCATACTTCCCAAGTCAGTTTAGGCGCTGTGCTGTTATTGGTAACTCAGGAGATCTCTTGAAAACAAAATTTGGAAATGAGATAGATGGTTATGAAGTTGTCATTAGAGAAAATGGTGCTCCAACACAGGTTTGTTGCTCAATAGGATGTTTCTTATGTTCTTGTTTTATCCTTAAGACCTCAATCACTTAATATTACTTACGACTACAGAACTACACCGATTACGTGGGTAGGAAAAGCACATTTCGGCTTCTAAACCGAGGATCCGCCAAAGCACTGGATAAAGTTGTAGAGTTAGATGGTATTGCCACTTGTTATCTTATGAGTTCCACTTGCTGCAATGCGATTATGAATTACTGTAACCTGACTATAAATGCTGTTTCTGCAGAACAAAGAAAAGAAGTCTTGATAATAAAAACAACAGTTCATGACATCATGAATAAAATGATTCGGGTATATTTCCTTGTCAAGGGAAACCACCTTCTAAGCCCCTTACTTTGTATTTTAATGTCACACATTCTATGCAGCACTTGTAAAGCAAATAATTTTTGTCTTATGCAGGAGGTTCCTATAAAAAATCCTGTGTACCTCATGCTAGGTGCATCCTTTGGGTCAGCAGCAAAAGGAACTGGACTTAAAGCTCTTGAATTTGCTCTCTCTATGTGTGATTCAGTGGATATGTATGGTTTCACTGTAGATCCTGGTTATAAAGAATGGTATTATACTTTCTTTTGGCAATTAGTATCTCTGGTTAAATACTTCTTTCTTTGGAATATGGTAACCTGATCAAGAATCCCTATTTATTTTAGGACTAGATATTTCTCTGAATCCCGTCAAGGCCATACCCCGTTGCATGGTAGAGCTTATTACCAGATGATGGAGTGCTTGGGGGTAAGTAAATCATAGTTGTGGAGGTGATAGGTTCGAGTCATACTAATAGATTCCCTTTGGAAACAAAAGGAAATAGATTTTCCTCATTATTGGCTGATTATTGAAGGTGATAGATTTATGTTAATTATTGAAGTTTCACACTTAGACTGTATAATTGATAAGCAAAAATGTATATTCCTTGTTGACTTTGTACTTAGTAGTACCAATATAATCATGGTTCTTGTTTTCCAAATCACTGATTTTGTCTATCTGCTCCCATTGTCAAGCTTATCAAAATTCATTCTCCCATGCGAGCTGATCTAAATCGTGTTGTAAAATGGGTTCCAAGCCACCATATTATAAGGGCTGCTAGAATTGCATCAGAGAAATTACTGAGGTAAATGATTTTGTTTTTTGCATTCCCCCAACCCCTGTTTTTATTTATTTTTTAATCCCGACACAATTTTGTATGGATTTTACCTTGGACCTTTTGTATATATGTATAATTATAGTAGCGAATCTCTTAATATCTCTTGGTTTGTGCACTATTAAGACAAAGCTAAAGTTGTGATAAATAAATAGAATATTTAGTAGTTTATTGTTGCCTTGTTGGTCTGCTCATGAGTAGAATGGTATTATTGGTCTTTGAACTGTTCTATCGGGAGACTGGAAAATACTGAAAGGTCATGACCCTTTTGTATAACTTCTTCATTTGGCATCAGTGGTACGGCCCTGCTAGTTCACTATTCTGAGTGCCCTCTGCCCTACTAATTCACTGTTCTATGAACCTTTAAATTATCTTTCCAATTGTGAAAGTCAGAGATACAAAATAGTTTACACTTTACTATTCTACGGGCATATAATATTGATCATCATATTCATCAGCACTTAATACTATCCCGCAATGGTTTTTCTGCATAGTGGACATGACATTTTATTTATTGTTGTTCACTATTAATTGAGCTTAAAGTGAGTACAGATGAATTGCATCTGAGACTATTTGGAGACTCTCAAATTTATGATTTTTACAGGAGAGTTGGAGCAGGATCTGAAGATCCACTGGCCGCATGTTCCATAATTAAGAAGCAAGTAAAAAGAAATCTAAATGCAGTTTCAAAGCTCAGAAAGGCTGCACTTGATCATTTACGGTATGTGAA
The DNA here is from genome assembly GCF_000004515.6 of Glycine max. Lineage (NCBI taxonomy): Eukaryota > Viridiplantae > Streptophyta > Magnoliopsida > Fabales > Fabaceae > Glycine > Glycine max. The sequence continues at coordinate 41,857,838 of NC_038241.2, forward strand.
GAGAACAACCATGTATCCTCTAGAGCATAGTCCTGGACATGGGTCGCTTTGCACTGTGCCAACTGATTAAACTGTACTTAGATTCTGTGTTCAGTTTGTGCTGTTGGGAAGCATCCAACCCCATGATTTACAAAATTATCCGTTTGTTTACCTTTTCCAAACTATGTCATTAACATGACAAAATGGCAATGAAGCTTCCTACTCACCAGCGTGGTGGCAAATCAAGGAAATTTATTTAATCTTTCTCATTCTTTTCTTCTTTCTGTTTTGAAACTTTTAAAGGACTTAAGATTTGGTTAGGGAGAGGATTACAGAACAGCCCGGACAAAATTTTTAGTTGAGTTATAGCAAATTGAGCTGTAATGAATACCTTTTTTCTTTTCTTTAGACAATAAATCTCCATAATTTTTGTGAGTTAAAGCTTGGCATGTTCGTCAATGCCATCTAAGTGTGTTTGGATTAGAGTTTACAAAGTTGAGTTTGAACCAATTTGATTTTAGAATCTTGATTTTCGTTAGATTTTAGTTTGAAGTAATAACATGATTTATGTTTAGATGCTTTTATCTCAACTGTGATTTTCACAAAATAAATGTTATTCGGATTACATTATTCAAAATTACTTTTAAATGTATAGTTACTAAAACAGGTATTGGTTTTAGAATAAAATATTAATATGAAAAATGTAACGCCAAATTATAAGGGTTTTTTTTGTCAATACACAAATGGTTTTTCCTTTCAATGCATAAGTAATAAAATGTTGCTTTTGCATATGCGATGAAGTAGTGAGATTAGTTAAGTGGATCTAAAAGTGTGTCAATCATGATCAATATGTTGTTGATAGAATTGAGTTAGAATTCCTTAAATTTTAAAATTTGAGTATTGGGAATGAAAGAAAAAATTAAAAAAAGAGATACATTTAAAAGTGGTCAACTAATTTTTTGATAAAAATTAATCATCTCATCCAAACATTATCTGCCTATAAATGAAAAAATAAGTGTGCTAATCATAATTCCACCATGTGTAAGGTCATTTTTTTAATGCAAATGCGATTTTAGGTAGCTTCAAGTGAAATCTAACGTGCTATTAACTCTTTCAACTATTCTTCACTGCGTACGTCCATTATTGTAGTAAGTAGTTGTTTGTTTAGATTTCTTAAATATCTATGGAAAAAAATAAAACTAATGAAGTATATTTTTGTAAATAAATTATGATAATATAAGATTAATTTTATAAAATTATTATTCTCTTTTATATATTTATTAACTTTTGTTGTTCGTGTAAAATAATCTAAGAGACAATCATGGGATGGAGAAAGTATTATCTGGTTAACGTAATAGATAAAAACTAATGAAATGAGAGAGTATTTAATAAATGTAAAGATAATTCCTAAAAAATTAAAACTATTTAACGTGCAATTAATAGTAGCATGGCACGTGATAAACTATAGTCATGCATATAGAAAAATGAGAGGATGCCAATGTGAAGGATTTTGTTGGGGGAGTAATTTGTGAATACAACTGAACCTGCAGTTTATTTTGATCGTGATAAACCACCTTTCCGAATAAACTTATCTAATTTTGTTTATAAAAAAATAAAAAATAAAAATGAGAAAATTATAAGAGGGGAATCTGAAGAAGACCGTTCCCTTCCCTTCCCTTCCCGAGACATACCATGAAGAGAAATTCATCTGAACCTAAAGCTCACGCCACGTTAAGTTTCATCATGACACAGACCCGGCTGTTAGTTGGCCCTGAGAGGGATAAGATTCCTTTATCTGTTTTGTGGCACCAAGTGTTTCTTGACTCTTGAGGTGGAGTTGAACATGAACGGGGTTTATTTTTTCTTTCTATTTTAGTAGCTAGGTTATCAGATCAGAGATGAGTGCTCATTAATTAGTCTAAATTTGTATGTGGATCTTTTGGTTTTCCACTCAATCTGTTGTTGGCGCATGTTCATTTTTTTTTATTTTTAAAACAAGGACATACTTGTTCTTTTCTCTTGCATGCATGGCTGTATTTTGGTGATTTTCTCTGTTGGCTGATGGAAGTGATAAACTGATTATATATTGTTTGTTTGGGGTATTGTTTGAGTGTCATATATTATGGATGAAGAAGGGTTGTGGAGTGGATCTCCTTGAAGTCCAAATGAGGTTCTTGCTGGGTTGATTATATTGAGCTGCTGAGCTATGGATCCCACAGTTCTACCAATGACACGCCTTTTGTGGTAGCTCTGCAGCGTGCATATCTTGGGAGCTTTATTACCTCTTGTCAGATCTTTATTTAGATTGGAGGAAGTTCCACACCTTCATCTCTTTTTTCTTTTCAATGCGCATTAGCATCTTGTTATAGTTTAGTAATGTTAATTTTGATAAATCTGATTTTAAATTGTTGAATATACTGTAAACTATATCCCTCCGCACTAATCTGATTTTACAATTAATATGTGTCATCTTTATTGCCGAGTTTAAGGTTTATTAATTCTTAGCAGGATCTTGAACTTGCTGCTATGAAGTCATTAACGAGGACCATGAAGGGCGCACTTAATTACACACAGGGTAAATGAGCATTTTAGTATGTGTAACCAGTGATAATTTATTTTCTAAAAGAATAAATTTTTTATTTAGTTCTCGAAGAATAAAAAATATGACAATTATATCTTATTATACAACTTAATAATAAATTAATCTCTAAATTTTATAATTTAATATTAAAATGATCTTAAAAGATATAATTTAATATTAAATTAATTCTTAAATATTAAGACTGAAGGAACATTAAATCTAATGCCTCAATATTCTGTTGAAAAAAAGTTAAATTTGATCACAAAATTATGTTGATTGTACTTCAGTTTGAATTTTACAAAGAAAGTAGTTTGAATTTTACAGAGAACGGTCATTATTTACATAACTAACATTGATTCCAGTAGGAACCAAACTGTGTTGTGACCAACAGGGACGCAAATATTACCATCACCCCACCCACCCCTAATATCTGCAGCTTTTATTTGTTTAAACCTATTTGTTTTATTATAAGAAACAAAAATTTTACTTTTTATTGTCAAAAGCTTTACTTTAAAAATAAATATAGCTTTTATCTTTTTTATATTTTATCTTTAAAACAAATATATATATATATATATATATATATATTTATCTTTTTTGCATTTTATTTTTAAAACAAATACAGCTTTTAATGCTTTTGTATTTTATCTTTAATGTGTGCTAAAAGTTTCTTACTCCCCCCTTTCAAGAATTCCTTCTTCACAAATTAATCCTCGCTACAAATTTATTTTTCTGTTTGATTTTTAGTGCTTGTCTGTTAACTGTTTCCATTAAACGATGACATATGAGTTAATTTTTAATTATTTTAAAATATCTGTGGGGGTTTTCTTTTTTTAGCTAAAAACCCAGAAAGTGACTGACCAACCATTTAAAATATATTCAACAATTTTCTGAGGTTAAAAACTGCAGAATTTGCATCCCTTAGGTTTTCAACATATTAGCTCATTGAATATCTATGACAGCAGCAACAAATTTGAATCCACAACAAACAAAAATTGAAAACATGTATCACAAAAGGTAAACAAATCCACAGATCTAGATTCAGGATCAAAGAATCGTTTGCACCCTTGCACCAATTAACCAGGCATTGGACGTCTAACTCCTCTTTGTTCCAAAACTTGAACGAGCCTCCCTATGATGCTATTAATTCGGCCTCAGTGCCGTTTAGGATTAAACGGTGGATGTTGTGAGTTGGGGACTTGAACATGTAGTCGAAATGGAAGCCATTGGAGGAAATGAGGATGATGGTAGGCTGGACTAGAACTGGATTAGTGAAACCCAGATCTGTACTAAACATTGAGAGGTACAATAGCATAGTTTTAGGCTGAACAAATTCATTACGGATACAAAACTAGATGAGAACATACGAATCTCATAATTCGGATTTTGCCAATTGGCCATTTTCAGTTACAGCTTCCAAGTTCCAGCCTCTGAAAAAAATAGAACTAATTAACACCAAAACTAGAGGAAATCAGCCGAGAAAACCAAACTATGCGTAGTAGTCACCTTTCTGCTGCTCCTCTTTTCAATTCATTTATGCGATTTTCAACTGAAGCACAGGCAGCACTGATGTCTATATTCTTCTGACAAAGCTCCTTCCATTGCATGGACAACGCATTAAGCTCATATGCAGTGTTTTGCTGACAATAGTTTTAAGAAAAAAAGGGTAAAAGGTTAGCAGAAATTTAACAGAGCAAAGGGAGAGAAGTGTGATAAGTAATAATCACCTGATGATATTTCCTTTCACGGTTTACTTTTTCAATCTTTTCATTTTGTTCCTGAGCTAATTTCTGCATTCTAAAAATAGATAACACAATTATAACCAATGCCATACAAAACATTAATTATGCAGGCAAACATGTGTTATTAAGCTCAGCTGCTCAGGCAACATCTTTTTGATTTATTATTTACAACGGTAAAATTAATGTGAATTATGTGTGTTGAGGGACAACAGTAGAGTCAGACTATTAGGTTTTACATGATGGGTTAAGATTGATTTTTTTTTTTACTTAACTTCAACCTTAATCATCTATTAAATATTGATTAGTCAAGATTAGCTCCCCAACCCTCACTTTTATGCCCATATGTGTGCCCAAGTTAGTGTATAAATTGATCAGTAACAATCTAAAGAACTCACCAGTCCAAATTAAAGTTAATGAACAAAGATGATGATGACTCTTGCAGATCAAGTTGAACAAATATGATGCAAGCATAAATGTATGCATCATCATCATCATAAATACAAGGTTATGGATTCTGTGAAGCACAAAACAATAAAATGCTCTAAACCAGAGTTTTACTAAATCTGTAAAAAATTATTCAAGTGATGCACTTCAAAAAGCCTCAGGTAACCCAAATATTATGGGGAGAACCTAATCAAACCTGAATATTTATTAATTAGGAGGCTTCTCTTTCATGATCTAGTTTTATATTCCTGGCATTTTAAGATGGGTATAAAATGTTAGCATGCTTGTTTCAAGATTTGGAACAAAAGAAAAGGACTCCCACGGTCCCAGCTAAACTTATTCACAGGAATCTTTTTAGGATAATTCCCACAAGATCATACACCTATGGAGGAAGGTAGGTTATTGTTCATTAGATGATATTTTTGTTTTGTAACCAAATAAATAATCTTGGGAGTAAGCCATAACAAATCCACATTTATACCAAATATGGGCATGGTAGGTTTCTAGAAACACCGAACACACACACAAAAAAAAAAAAAAAAACAACAACAACTAGGAATCTTAATCACAGGAATGAAAAATCATTCCCTAAAAGAACTTCGGGGGACATGCCTCAGGTATAACTGAAAACAAAATATAAATTTATTGAATGAAGAAACCTTGATAAGTATACTTCCAATCTTTGGTTGTGTTGTTTCCAGGTATCGGGACCATATTTTAACATCAAATCCAAATTTTCCATCCTCATAATCTGATATTGCAGCAGGTGTTGAGCTCTATGAAGAGCTTGCTTCCAAGCAGTTTCGTCGTTCCTTTTATTCGCCGGCGGCATTTCCAATTCGTAGCGCGATCTATCAAGAGCAACGGGAGGTCTTCCGGCTCTCACACGTTCGTACTCTCTCGCAATCATTGGGTAGTTCTGCTGCAATTCACACACACTCAACTCATAAACGAACTAGGCCAATACATTATTCACCAATACCAACTAAAAATTAAACACGAAATAGGTTAGATTGTACAATAGACCTAAGAATTAAACATGAATTAGGTCATGAAACGAAATTGCAATTATCATTTTAGAGAAAAGTAGAACCTGGAAATTGGAGTTGGGAAGAGGAGGGAAATCTTTGAGGAAATCGGTGGGCTTCTTGGTGCTGCGACGCATCTCATCCTCCACGAGACGGTCAACCTCAAGTTTGACTCTGGGGTCTGCGTAGTCGTCATCAATGTAAGGCAATGCGTCGATTATTTCCGCGTTAGAACCGGTAGGCCTACCGTAAGACGGTGGGGCTTCCAGCATTAGAACTCCCCCGTTGCTTCCATCCGCCATGGTCGCTTGCTTGAAGAGAGAGAGATAGTGAAGGTTTTCCTCCGCGCAGAAAAGAAGATGAAAGAAGGACCGCGTTGGGCTATTTTATCAAGGCCAAAAGTTTCCTTCAAGCCCAAACCCAACACAATCCAGATATACCCACATTTTCAATAAATTAAACATGGAAATATATTATTTATTTATTATCATTTTAAATAAATAATTAAAGTAAAAAAAATATCCCGAATATGTTTATTAAAAAACTAATTTAAATATTTTACAATTTTAAATTAATGATAAATATATTCTTATTCTAATAAAAATATTTGAACAAAACATATATCATTAGAATTATTTTTTAACAAAACTTTGTTCGAACAAGACAATCCATCTATGAGTGCCAACAGTTTCTCCAAAGGCAATTAAAGTTTTTAATGCAATCATATGGGCAAAAAAAGACTTTTTTTTTTTTTTTACTTTGGACTTCTATATCTATAAAGTAAGGTTGAATGAAATATTAAACTTGTTTACAAAATTATGACTAAATCTAATTCAAAGCATGTTTGGAAGAGTGATAAAGTGAAGTAGAGACAATTAATTTTTCATGTTGAAAGTAAAACAACTTAACATTGTTTTTAAATTTTTATTGTCTACTACACAATTAAACACACGCACAATAAATTGTGTGTTTTCACTTTAATTGAACATATGATTGAAAAATCTCAGATAGAACCAACTTGCAAGAGAGATAAAAATAAGAGAGTATATAACTACTTTAATATCTAAAATTTGTATTTCATTATCATTTTAGTCCCTGAAATTAATAAAACTCAAATAAACTCTTGATTTTTCAGGATTTCACTTAAGTCACTGAAAATTAACTCATTTGGGTTTCTAAACTTTTATTATTATTATTTAAGTCCTCAAATTAGGGACCAAAAATGAGAAAAACAAATGATAATTTCAAAGATTTAAACAAACTCTACCAAAATCAAATTTGGTTTATTGTATATAAATTAAATTATTTTTACTAAAACCTTTACATACAAAAGGGTGATTTTTTTAAAAAAAATGAATTTTAGAAATTTTTCAAAAAAATTTAAAAAATGTTTTAAAAAAACAAAGGTACTACCGGGAGTTAAACCACGCTGGATTCAAAGTCCAGAGTCAAGTGCTCAATATTTTTTGTGATGTATATATATAGTTTACCACCCTCTCAAATAGATAATAGACAAAATAAGTTAAGCATTACATCATAAGGCAAATTAATAGTCACTTCTCATACTTGTTTTCATGTGACACTTACAATTCAATGTCTCTTTTTTTTGCCCTTTTTTTTTACAAAAGAGAACTTCATCACTCCTTATGCTTTGTTTCGATACATTGCTTAGTACTAGCCAAAAATAGATGTAGAAGTTACAGTCATGTTTTTTGTGCACCTTTTAAAAATACATGGAGTAGTTACTATCACGTTCTAACAAGACATAATTTATAAGTATGATTAATTTTGGTTTCTTCATTAATTAATGCACCTGAATAATCATATAATGACCATTCTTAAAATCAATTTTATTATTAAAAATTGTAGGATAGAAATGACTTATATCAGATTAGGTTTACCTTTACTCAAATTGATTCAATCAAAATTAGTTATCTGGTGTTATTAAAACCAGACCAGATTGATTGTTAGTTCGATCAATTTAACTAGAAACCAAACTTATAACTAGTCTGATCACTTTATTAGATTGAAAATGTAGTTTACTCGATGCATAAATAATTAACTCAATTTCAACCTGATGCACTCATTTAGTTCAAAGTTGTCTCTCATATTCACACACAAACACTACTCCCCCACGCTAACATGCGCACAAGATTGTCTCAAACTGATGCACATTGTCCCATCTCCAAGTTTGAAATTTGCACCAAAATGTTTCCAACTTCCATAAATTTTGTTCAAATTTTGCATGATTTAGTATTAGAACCAGGTCCCATGGAGCCTAATATACAACAACTATATTTAATAAAATTCATAAATCTAATACACAAGTAGTTTACATAGTTAAATCAATAACACATCAATTCAATATGTTAACTGAATCAATAATCAGTTCAATTCTAATAAGATTAGGTTAAGCACAAGTACAAGCATATACATATACATTAACAATAATGTGTGCATTAAAAAATTTGAATCGTTACTTAAGAAGATTGAGTCCAATATTACTTGAACCAATGACTTATTGATAAATATTATTTTTTTAATAAAAATTATTATTTTAAAAAACTAAAAATCAATCGTAAAAAGTTCATGATTGTTAAAAGAAATCAAATAATACAAAATAATTTTTATTGATTTATCCCATGGCCAATACGAATTTTCGATAACACCTAATTTTATGCAAAATATATTTTCTCCCGCAGTGCTATCTTTGCAGGAAAACAAATAAATAAAAGGGAAGATAACAGAGAATGAAGAGCAGTAAAAACCAAATAGAGAGAATGAAGAATTGAAGCAAGATGATAGAGAAAAAAAAGAAGAGATAGAGTACTGTAAGAAAAGGTAGCTGCAGATGATCCAAATCCAGTTTTTTGCCGGAAAACAAAAAAGTATTGTCAAAAAACAAATACAAAGAACAATTATACGACAATTTTGTTTATTTCCTTAGAATTTTCCTTCAAATATTACGATTGTCCATTTGTCCTACTCCTCCCATTTTTAAATTTATCTATCTTCTCAATTAATTCATTCACTGTGAATCCCAAAATAATTATCTGATGATTATTATTAGTGTCTATCAAGTACTAAAATAAGATTGTCACTTTTTATTAGATGTTAAAATTAAACTAATCTAAAGAAACTAGTTACATCGTAATCTCGTATTAAGTCGCGAATACATCGTTCATTTATGCCAGTTGTCGCAGCTATTGTTTCAATGCCGTTAAACGAAAACATCATTTAACTTTATATATATATATATATATATATATATATATATAGATTGATTGATTTTAGACTTTAGCCCAGATATACCAGAAACCAGTCTCTTATAATAAAAGGCAAAAATGGCATTTTTAGGGGAACATACAATTTTAGTTTCCTCTTCGTTATAACTTTTAGTGTGGTCTTGGCATCAAACGAGTTATCCCTGTTTTTCTTTTTGTGACAGTTAATCCCTCTATTACTATACCTAATTTTCCCCTGCATTTTCATATGTTCCCAAATACTAAAAGCTTATTTCAAAATATTGGACACCATTGAACAACTCTTGCATATCTCATCATGATGTAGAATCTACAAGAGCAAACACTAGCACTGTTAGAACATTTGAAAGGCAATCTGACAAGCACGACATGAATAAAGTAAATAGATGAGATGAAAAAGTCATTTCCCGTGTACAGCACTGATAATGAACCAAACTGTAGTCCGGTTCCACCAAATGCCACGTTTGAGCCAAAGTGGGAGCATTATGCATCACTAATCACTAATTACAACAAATGGGAAATGTCATATTGAAAAGATGAAAGCTAACAATTTAGCACCTATATCTCTCTTTTGAACCTCGTCTAATTTTTTGTACACTGCCCGATGCCTTTCATGCAATAAATTTAATCTCTTTGGTTGGAAACATAAATAATTAATCACTACTCATGTGGCATATTTGCATAGAGGAGAGTGAAAAAAAGTTCAACCTCCTGTATATTTTTAATGATTTGGATGAACTGATTTTTGCTGGGTTCTCCGAGGAGCAAAGGACACATCTGTGCAACTTGAGGCAACACTCTGGCCAGCGGCATGCCCTCAGCTACACTTCCTCCACTAAATTTAGTCCTCATAAGCTCCACCAGTGTATCCACCACTGCTTTCAGAGATATCTCTACAATGCTTCCAAATTCAGCACTGCAAAACAAAGGAGGAATAATTCTTCATTTATTTGCAATATTTATGAAACTCAACTCAATAATGAAATAGTTCAGCCATCCTTTGGCAACAATACGTCTAATCTCAAGAAATTCTAGAAACACACTCTTTTTAACACATTATCTATTATTGGCTGAATTTTATTGAAAATCACAATTTTGTTTATCACACTTCTCATTTGATGAACTCTACTTATGGTTTTGTGATTTGCAATAAATTTTTAATCATTAATAGGTTGTTAGAGAGTATATTGTTAGCGATATTCTAATCTCAAATAAGGAATGCTATATATAGAAATTTTTTATACAAAATTGCTTCACACAAACGCTTGTTTAATTGAATGGGACAAGGAATTACATTACATCAAATGAGGATCCTAACCATATAAAAGACTTTATGTGATTGATTAATGTAATATTGTAATGCAGATCCTACTTGTTTTATATAAATTTATGTAAAATTTCCTGTACAGTTAAGATTTGCTTCTCAAATATTTTTTCAGCATGTCAACTAGCGCATCAGTCATCCCTCACATTACAGGTAAAGAGTGTTCATGGACATGGTTGTCACAAGTCTATTGAGTTTCCAGGAATATGTATTAACCAATGCATCAAAAAGACAAAAACAAAATATTTACCTTGATAATACTGCCCGTGCTTCAATCATAAGTTGTTCAAATTCAGTCACGTCAAATGGTACCGGGTCATCACTGCCAGAGGTTGTGGAATACGGTCTAACATCTTCAGGTATCATATACTTTATCCAGGAATTTGGAGTCCCCATGCTCATGAAGGTGTTGAGTATCTGCATGATAGTTTCATGAAGCGTTGTGCTGTTGAAGAAAGTACTCAACTGCTTTCTGCACATCGAAATTATCTATAACCAATTTAAAACGAGTCTTGATCATTAATCTATAATATATTTTTGATTCAATAAAGAATGTCAATACTTCCAAGTTCCAACTCAATGATTACCTTTAATGGTTGACCTTGACCACCCTCTATTCACACACAATGAGATTAAGTGAGGCACAATTTTTGGTGAACTATTTGATTATATATTAACTGCTAACTTCTACAGTAGGCTGCCTAAGGGTTGCATTAATGTGTTAATGTTGCTAAACTTTGATTTTCATCAAGTTCATTAACAATTCATGTAGGTATTTAATAACAATATTGATGGTTAAACTGAAAGCAAATGAAAACTCTGGGTCTCGATTCAGAAACTTAATCAAGAACAGATTCAAAGCTTGAGAAGTTTTAATACATAGACTTAGCTACTGACAATTCTTATGCCCGTTGATAGAAAAATAAATTCCTATCCTACAGCCTCAACTACTCACAATCAAGATTGTTCTATATCTTGTAGAAAAAAGTTAAAAGTTAATGTTTATATATCTGAGACAAGATTTATAATGATTGATAGATTCAATTCACAAATTGTTGATCATCAAATTAATGAAAGAAACATCACCCTTTGAGAACTTCTTTTGTTGCTGCTTCCATATCAGAAATCAAGGCAGGCATACCATGCTGAGAGAGAAAATCAACACTATCTAGAAATTTCTTCTGGTCCTCCCTATCGACCACATCTCCACTTTCCTGCATATACAGAAACAGTTAAGAAAAGAAAGTTACTTTCAGTTATAATGAGGCATGTCATATGTCAATTTGATAAAAGGTATATTTAAATAGAAGTTGAATTATGACTCTTTTGCTGTGATTAAAAGTAGATCGTAAAGACAATAACACATTCCCCAAAGAATTTGACAGGAAAGATTTGAAATTCTGATTTACCCTGAGATTTAATCCATGTGTACTGTTGTTTAAATCAAATAAGCAAAAGCCTCAATTTTAACAACAGAACCTTTGTCCAAAAAAAAAAAAAAACAGAACATAGTTCCAAATCCCTCTCTTCCCCCTTCATCCCAAAAATAAGTTCATCATTCAAATACAATCTTAAGATAACAAAAGAAAACCCCCAGCACAAAAAGAAAATAAAAATAAACAAAAAAAGATGAGACCCTATGAGGCTATGAAGCATGGAAACTGGATTTGACATCAACACAGCTAATGTAAAAAATGTAGAGCATTATATTTATATCAAATAAAGTTAAATGTAATTATATAAGCAACATAACAAAAGATGTCAAATAATAATTAAAATTTGTATGTTCTTGTATATGCATATGATAATGAGGCTCAGAAAAGCACACCGAGAGTCCTAATTTTTTAATATTTTATACTACATTTTAAACTGAATTTTTCAATGTTAAAAATATTTAATTTTTTTTATAGTACTAGTATCCTCAAGGGAATGAGGAGTATCCAACATGTGTCCTATAAGTGTTAGGCGGAGGTGTCTGTTGGGGAATTCGAGCGAAGTAAACACTGGAGAGATTTACATTAATGAGCCATGAGCAATCACATAAGAAAATTTGACACCACACTTTAACCTAAAACCTTAAGACTCAGGTTTATGGGTCTTCTCCTTACTTATATAGTGTTCAACTTTTTCAATTCTACTTGATGTGGGATTTCACCTCACACTTGTCTCTAATAGTGTCAATGCTACAAACGTGTCTAACACTCCAACACCTCAAGTTATAGAAGTGTCTATGCTTCATATACCTTTCAATATATTCACTAATAATTGGTTTCTATATCTCAGCTGCCTAACCATTTTTTTTTCTGAACTGTGATCAATTATCCAAGCCACAAGTTACACAAATAGTAAACAAAACATATGATAACTGTGAAATTTGAGTTAATTTGATAGTCAATTTTACCTAAGAATGATTGCAATTTCTTCACTTTACTGTTATTTTTAATGAGATAATGAAGAAATTAATATCTTTGTTATTTTTTATCAACAAAAGTCAAAAAAAGAAGATTTCAAGTGCTTTAGAGGAAAATTGATGTAAAAACTGGAAGAAAAAATCTTGAAGAAAAGTTGGAAGAATTGGACATAAGCTAGGCTTACCGCACACCCTCGCTTAGCGCACAGGCCAGGCTTAGTGCACACTTTCACTTAGCGGGCAAGCTCAGGCTTAGCGCGAAGAAGGTCCACGAAAAAGTCCAAAGGTGCGCTTAGCGCAACATTTAGTGCTAAGCGCATAACCACCTCGCTGAGCCCAGAAGATACGCGCTTAGCACGAAGTCACCGTGAACAAGTAAGCTACCTTTGATCTATAAAAGGAGGAGGAAGCACAAGGGGAAGACACGTGGAGTCTCAAAGCTCTCTATCGAAGATATTCGCCTAAGCATCTCTAATAGGGAAAACCTTTTTTCGATGTCCATTATCCCCTTCTCAAAGCTCTCCATCCCTCTTTTTCTATCCACCTCAACCCCTAAAGTGTAAAGTCTCTCATTGCAATGAGAGACTAAACCCTATTGTTGGGAGTCTAGCAACCAAATGCCCTATGTAATATTTCCATACTATCTATTTAATGCAATGCTAATTTTTATTATTTTTTTCCTGTGTTTTATTGGATGGCCTGATCATCCTTGTATTAGTTTTAAGGATTATACATTGGGAAATGATAAGAAGACATCTAAACAATTCATTGCTAGGGATAGAGTGATTTTGTTTTGTCTCTGCATACATCTTCATACTTCATGCAATTTACTATTCTATCTTTGCAATGTGATTTGGGTGAGAGATTCTTCATCATAAGGGATCAGGGTTGAGTGTCTTAGTAGATGTGGGATGAAAATTGAAAAAGCATTAAATAGATAAAAACATTAATATTGCATCAAGGATAGTTAGGCATGCTAAGCCCCAACACATTTTAAAGTCTGAATCTTTAAGCATTATTATCTTTATCTTCTACATTTCTTATATTTTATCCTAATCTCTTATCTCTTTAAATTTTTATCTTATTTCCTAATCTTCTATTTTAAATTTCTTATCCTTCTTATCCCTTACTTTCTTTAAATTTTACATTTAAATTTCTTATCTCTTGATTATAAATTGGATTTGCATCGATCTAATTATAAACAAAGTTCATGTGGATTCGACACTCGGACTTTTAAATACTTTATTACTTGAGATAATTTGATGTACTTGTCAATGAGTTAACAATGTACTACCTTATACTCACAAAAATCACTAATCATGTTAACTCAATTTTGGATATGATAAACGGGTAATATTGTGTTGTGTCATAAAAAAATTTCATTTCTCACTCATTCTCTTAGCAAACAGACAGACAGAAATCAATAATTCCATCACCACAAACCCCTCTGAAAATCCAAAATGCCCTAAAACCATGCCTTCTGTTGGATAACATCTAGATATTATAGGTGATACAACATATCCTTTAACAGAGAATGATATGGGTTCCTTCATACTACTTATATGCCAAAAGCATCCTAACAACAGTCAACGGCAATATTCAGTAAGAGCAATATTCGTGTACAAAAAGAAAGAAGAAAGACAGTTATTCTTACTACTGAATCAGAGATTCCAAGGCTTCGTGCTGTATCAATGTATAAATGCCTTCCTAGTATATTGACTTGAACTTTTGTATATAAGCTAAGCATTGTTGTAGCCCATACTGACAATGTCATTCTTGTAAAACCTAGGGAAAAACAAATTGCACAGGTTAATTAACACCACAAAGCTATAGGTATAATAAATGTGGAATCCAATACCAGATTCATACTTAGAATTTTGAGTCTACTCCATAAATCTAGTTTCTCTGATTGGGTTAAGGTGTTTGGTTGACCCTTTCCTTGTATTAACCTTTCAAGAAGGTGAGAAAGATCCAACTCTTCTGTGATCCGACAACTTAACTCGTGCATAGCATGCGGCAATGTTACATCAGACATCCTCTGAATATTCTCAAAGTGAGCTTGCATCCTATCATTATCAATTAAAAATAAAAAGCATGCCATCAGCATTTCTTCTCTATAAAAAGGAGGTTAGAAATTCATGATGAAAAAAAAACTATCTGTGTAATAATCTATATAAAAAAAAAATGAAACACTTAAGTTAGGTATTTCACTAAACTGAGCCTTCATAAGCTCCTCAGTTTCCCTCTGAACTGCGAGTTCTCTTTCAAGTTCCTGAACCCCATGCCTGTGAGCACCGTAGAGCTTATACAAAAGATACCCACTTCCTAAAACACCAACAGTGACGAAAACCTTCCTCCTATGCCGCCTCCAAAAATCCCTAAAACACAGTAATCAAAATAGTTAAAAAAGAAGCCTCCAAAATAATGCAGGAAAGCATAGAGGACAATAACGAAGATGCAAACAATTAAAGACACGCTCAACATTTTGGTCACAATTGAATAACAAAAAACAAGCCAAGTTTACAAATTTCAGTCACAATAATCAAATTGTGCATCAAACATTAAGCAAGGAGCTAGAAATGTTGTTGAGAGAGAATGAATTAAAGAGGCAGACCCAGATAAAGGATTGCATCAAAGGCAGATACTTTACCTCACAGAAAGCATTCTGAAGATACTATGAAGAACGAAAATCAGTGATAATCTATGGCAAGGCCCAAAACTCAGGGTAGAGGGGAGCAATGGAATTAAGAAAGTGATTAAGAAGGAAGAAGCATGGGAATATAATAGAAGGATTAAAAATGCAGAAAAGCAAGTAGGTGGGTGGGTGGGTGGTCTTGGGTTTGGGGCATAGATACTGAGACAAAGAAATGGAGGAAGTGACTTGGGCGAGGGTGCTAGGTAGCTAGCTCAGCCTCGAGCACTCAGAAATGAATCAGGGGAATGGGGTCGGAAAGAATCAAAACATTAAATATTAAATTCAAATGGTTAGTTAATTTTTTTTTCTTTTAAAAAATGGTCAGTTTTAGTATTACGGTAAAATATAAAAGGAAACTAGACGCAAAAGGTGAATAAAAAAGTTCAACAATATTTTTTTATCAAAAAATATTAATTTTTTTTATCAAACATAAAAATAAGTAGCAAGAATCTTTGTTAATATCATATGATATGATTCTATTTTTAATCACACTGTAACGACGAAGGCTTCTTTAATTCTTTGAGAAGATAAAAAATATCTTTAATAAACTTTGTATTCTTTAAATTAGTTATAAGGCTAATTATTAGTCATGGTATTGTCATACATATCGTTTTTTTTCAAAGATGATATGATATTATTATTGATACAGGGAACAATAATTGATGCAATAATATTATATAATGATATTAAAATTAAATACAGATTTTTTTAATTAAAAATAAAATATGTTTTAAGTACATATAAAATTTGTTTTTTATCTTCTAGTTTTTTTTATTTGTATTTTAAATTATGTATTGTACAAGATAAATATTTAATTTTCATAACAAATAAATTTTTTAATATAAATTTACATAGAACAATTTAAATTTAAATAAAATAATTTTTAACCATTGAAAATTATGTTAAAAGTTATTAAAATTAAATTTAGGGATAAAGATACAAATAATACTCTCCTCTATTTCCTTAAAATTAAATCTATAAAATATTATTTCGCATAAATGTTTTCTTACCCATGTTTTTCACAAAATTGTTCATAAGAGGTCACAATCTAACTTTTTTGAAGTTGAAAAAAAAAAGTCTTAATGATAAAAAATACCACATTACTCTTATCATTTAATGTGATAAATAATTAAAGCTTTTAGGGGATTTCTATCATGTGAAAATCTTTTATTCTCAAAACATATATAAATATTTAAAAATAAAAATTATGATCAATCAAATAAATTTTAGTTATTCTTAAAAGTGCGTTTATTTTACAAATAAATTGTTTAGTCCTGAAAATACGGGATGGGGGAAATTTATCCTATTTATCTATATGTGTAAGTCATAATTTCATATTTGAGTAATATTTAATCCCGACGGAGGGGTATAAAATATTTATTTTCATGGGACAAAAATTATTCTTGGTGAATAAAAATACACGCATACTCTGCTTAGTACTCGCAATCCTATAACCCTCTTAATGCTAAATTTATGCACATTTTTTGGTAAAATATAATATTGGGTAAAACAATGATGAGGCCGCAATGGGTTGTAGTGATATTTTGTCTGACACTATTTTTTGGGACTTTTGTTTAGGTTGTTACATTTGTATGTTTTTTTTTTACCATTTTTTTGAAATTACCAAATAGGAATACTTTTTGAATCAATTCTCATCATAAAAGTGGTTACGACTTTGCAAACAAAAGTTATAAATCGTCAAAGGATTTCAATTTTAGAAGATATGGCTTTGTAGCTAGAAGTCATATGGAGATTTATGACTTTTTTATGACTTACCCCTAATCAGAATTAATTCAAAAAGTGTCCTCATTCGGTAATTTTGAGAAGAAAAAAATTCCCAAATAATAAGAAAAACCCATTTGTACCTACTTTGGACACATTTGAATATTTGTTTAACAAACTTTAACAATAAGGATATTTTAGTAATTGCAATATATTTATAAGAAAAAAATGTCAAACAAATACATGTCCTAATTTTTAAGAGCATATGAAAAATATTCCCAACCATTTTTAATAGGTAACCAAACATAGTTTTATAATATACTTGGGAATAATATTCTCATGTTTTATTCCCGGGACAAAAAATATTACCACTGAAACAAACATTCATTGAGTAAGTATTTGGTAGGGGAAAAGCTTTGAGAATTATGATTCTTGAAAATCATGAATTTTGGGAATCATTTTCTTAGGAATGGATAAAAAAATTTGGTTGGTCATTAGAATCTAAAGGGAATGTTTGATAGGGAAAGTTTTTCAAGCCCAAGAATCATCAGGATTCTTTAGATAAGTTTTATAAGAATAAAAAATTATATTTTTATCAATTATTTTAATCATTTATCACATTATATAATTTAATAAAATATAACATGATATTTTTGTTATAGTAAAAGAAAAGTTAAACTAAAAAAAAAAAGATTTTTACCTCCCTCCACGGGAAAGATTTCATGGGAAATTAATTGAAAAACATTATCTCAAAACATCAAATAATGTTATTGTTCTAAAATGTATATCAAACACAAGAGACTAAGTTTTTCAAATTATGATTCTTGGGAAACAAAAAACTTATTTCATACCAAAAGTTCTCTAAGATAAATGGTTTATAAATCAAAGGGTTATACCATATTTTTATCACATTAAGATGATATTTTTGCTATAATAAAAGAAAAATAAGATTTCCACCTCCTCCCATAGAAAAGTTTTTGTGAAAAAACTCATTAAAAAATATTATTGGGAAATCTTCTTTCCTAGGTATGCTATTCTTATAAATTTGATATCAAACATGAAAGACTAAGTTTTCCAACTTAAAATTCTTGAAAAACTAAAGATTTATTCTCTATCAAACGTCCCCTAAGTTTCTTGATAATCTTAGTTTTTTAATATTCAATATCTATTTTTAAAAATAACATTGTCAGGAAATAATGTTTTTTAGATAGGTTTTCATAAAATTGTTTCTATGGATAATAAAAATTCCAGGTTACTTTTACTGAATTATTTAATATGATAAATAATTAAAATAATTAGTAAAAATATCATGTTATTTTGTAATTTTCAGTAAATTCATGTAAATATTAACAAAAATATTTATAACCTGTAAAAAAAATTTATTTATCACTATAAATCATAATTTTCAAAACATAATTTTCAGACATGAAAAGGGTTATATATAGTTTATTGATTGAAAGCAAAAAAGTGAAAAACTTCTAATGCACAAAACATATATATGGTTTATTGACAATAATACTACTATAAATTTATATATGCATATGTATACTTCAATTTTTTTTTTTTATACCATGATACTGATATGGAGTAGCATCAGTTTTACTAATGATATTGAGATACTTGATTAACTATCTTTAATAGATTTTTTCCTCTAATCACACTTTAGTTCAGCTACAAAGGTTGAACCGAAATGTGTTCCATGATCACTGGAATCAACAACTCTTTGTTATATGTACACTTCAATTTAAAATATTTATTTATTTATTTTTTAACATAAATTAATTTTTTTATATGTTAACAATAGTTTTAGCAATTGTTGTAGGGAAGGAATATCTTCATTGCAAGATTGGGCTTCTCGTAAATTTGGGCCTAATCTAGAAAACTTAAACGACACCACTCTTGAGAGAAAACAAAAAGAAACGACGCATTTACACAGACTTGTTGTTGTTGTTGTTACCCATTGATTCCCAAAACCCTAATTGAAGTTCTCTCCTCCACACTATATATTGCTTGTTTTGAGTGAGTCTATCCCTTAAAGGCTCTCTCTTGCAGTCGCAGAGGAAAACCCTAGCTAGTAGTCTCAGTTCGTTTGAGAGAGAAAAAATGGCAGAGGGTCTCGTTCTCCGCGGAACCATGCGCGCCCACACCGACGTCGTGACGGCGATTGCCACTCCCATCGACAACTCCGACATGATCGTGACGGCGTCGCGCGACAAATCCATCATTCTCTGGCACCTCACCAAGGAGGACAAGACCTACGGTGTCCCCCGCCGCCGCCTCACCGGACATTCTCACTTCGTCCAGGACGTCGTCCTCTCATCCGACGGTCAGTTCGCCCTCTCCGGCTCCTGGGACGGCGAGCTCCGCCTCTGGGACCTCGCGGCTGGCACCTCTGCCCGCCGCTTCGTTGGCCACACCAAGGACGTGCTCTCCGTGGCGTTCTCCATCGACAACCGTCAGATCGTGTCGGCCTCTCGTGACCGCACGATCAAGCTGTGGAACACCCTGGGTGAGTGCAAGTACACAATCCAAGATGGCGATGCGCATTCGGATTGGGTAAGTTGCGTCCGTTTCAGCCCTAGCACTCTTCAGCCAACCATTGTTTCTGCTTCATGGGACAGGACCGTTAAGGTTTGGAACCTGACCAACTGCAAGCTGAGGAACACCCTTGCTGGACACAATGGGTATGTGAATACTGTTGCTGTTTCCCCTGATGGCTCTCTCTGTGCCAGTGGTGGCAAAGATGGGGTTATTCTTCTGTGGGATTTGGCTGAGGGTAAGCGTCTTTACTCTCTCGATGCTGGCTCAATCATCCATGCACTCTGCTTCAGCCCCAACAGGTACTGGCTCTGCGCCGCCACCGAGCAGAGCATCAAGATCTGGGATTTGGAGAGCAAGAGTATCGTTGAGGATTTGAAGGTTGACCTCAAGACTGAGGCTGATGCCACCTCCGGTGGTGGTAACGCCAACAAGAAGAAGGTATATTCTGTTCAATTATAATTTTTGTTATCGATTTCAAGTTTTTACTGTATATGCTCTGATTTATTATGCTCTTATGGTTAAAGTTATCTTTTAATTTGAATTGATGTGTTTCCTTAAAATTTGTTTGCTCTTCAATCTGCTGTTGATTATTTGATAATTTGGTCATTAGTTTAGGTCTTGTTGAATTATGAATTGGATGCTTGCATTGTAGTTTTGCTAATTGTTTTTGTTTATTTTCCGGTGCAAATCTTGTTTGCGAAAGAGGGCTTGGTTAACTGTCTCTTCTGTTTGAGGAGGAAGTTATATGCCTTTTGTCATTGAAATTTTAATATTTCCCCTCTAATTGGATTGTCATTGTTACAAACTCTTCCATTGGATTGTCATTGCTACAAACTCTTCGTCGTGATTTGTTGTACTTATATGTTGGTCATAGCAATTATAGAATTTCCCTGGCTTTATTCAATATGTTGCTTGACTTTTGTGTTGTGTTTGTCTGCTATCACTACCTTGCAGGTTATTTATTGCACAAGTTTGAACTGGAGTGCGGATGGAAGCACTTTGTTTAGTGGCTATACCGATGGTGTGGTCAGAGTTTGGGCTATTGGACGTTATTAGGTTAAGCTTTTTAGTGTTTTCAGATGCGAATCTGTTTTTGAGTTTTGGGACAAAGTTAGTTACTGCTTTACTGTAGAATTGATTTTTATGTTGAAGACCGTGGCACTGAGGCCTTTTATTTATTTTTAAAACGTTCGTTTTGGTTATTTACTTGTTACATGGATATTTCAACATCTTTGTTTTTCTCCGGTTACCAATATTATCTTTACTTCAGAATATGGTTGAGATATAATCTCAATTAAGAAAGTGGCTCAGTTGTTTATTCTCGTTCTTTGAAGGTTGACATGTCACTTTTTACCCGTAAGGGTGTCATTCATAACTTCTTTTCATTTTTTCCTATCAAGTATGCGTTTTAGCTCCGCGTTAATTAAACGCTCAAAATCAGTCTCTCTCTTTTTGTCTTTGATTATTTAACCTTCTTGCTCAAGCTCTAATTTCAAGCAACGTTGTTAATAAACTGAGGTCCATCCTAATTTAGTCTGTGTAGCCTTCTGTTTCTCAAGATTATGGTTGTGCTTTTTCTGGTATTTTAGTGTTTATGCTGTTCAGCTTCCTCGTGTTTATTTCTATAATGAGATATTATATAGCTTCGTTATGCTAATTGACCATGCTTTTAGTTTTGTTTAAAGATGGGATTACCCTTGCAGTGTGTGATCTAGGTATAAATCTGGTCAATACACCAATTTAGCTGTCGTTTCACTTAGAATTGTTAATTTAAGGGTTGTCAATGACAGGATTATTTGCACTGGATTTTCGTGTTTATTGGG
Source organism: Glycine max (assembly GCF_000004515.6). Taxonomy (NCBI): domain Eukaryota; kingdom Viridiplantae; phylum Streptophyta; class Magnoliopsida; order Fabales; family Fabaceae; genus Glycine; species Glycine max. The sequence continues at coordinate 41,879,390 of NC_038241.2, forward strand.
TTACAAATCTAATTGTGAGGGTTTCATGGAAGTCTTTTACTTTTTACATTTCCAATCTCATTTTTATTCCCTCGTTCGAACGCAATGCGAATGATTTCCGAATTAAGTTGCTATTACTTGTGCACTCAAAATTAAAATTTGGGCCTTCGGCTTACTTTATAACATTTTGTAAATTGCTAAAAAAGAAATTATTTACATAAAAATTCTGATATTAGTTTTTAACAGTGAGAGCAGATGAGCACAACCTCGGTTTTACTTCACGGGAAACAAATTGTACTTTTAAACCGTGCCTCCTCCGATAAATGAAGTACTCATGTCATTCAGCTCATCAGCTGGAAGACATGTTGTAAAAATATGACGCTTATATGAATTGATTTTGGACTGGTTCTAGATCGTTAAGAATCAGTCCAAGAAAAATTTGAAAAGAATTTGATTTAGTAGCTCTGATAGGAATTGATTTTGTTGAGATATACACAGAAGAAATATTATGTTGTGTCAACTTCAATTTATATAAACAAGTTAATAAATAATTTTGAATTAATATGAAATTTTGTATGTGATTAAATTTTATAGAAAATATTATTTAATTAAAAGTTATCAAAAATATAGTTGTGAAATATGGTTCGATCCGGTCCGTGCCTGTCTTCTTACTTGATTATTAACCATCTTTTTTTCTTGAAAAATTTCAAGGCACTTACTCTTCATATCTAAAGATAACTTAATTCTGAAAATGTATGTAGATCCCAAACAGAGGTCTTCATTAATTCTTGAAAAAAAAAATTGTTAACCACATTGAATAAATTGAAAAACAACAAACACACAAAACTGCATTCCAACTACAAAGAAACATTACAATCAATCTGGCCTCAAACAGGGGCAGCTGATTTAGTGTATCCTCTAAAGAATTGGGGGGGTTTGGGTGAGGAGAAATCACTATCTGTGTTCTCTAATCTATCAACACTTTTAACACAAAAACTCGAACTATCTATATTGATCCCCTGAAATGTTCACAAGATCCTTTTGACAATTGACACAACTATTAAAAATCTTTGGTATCATAAATTGCTTTTAGATTCCAGAGCAAACCAAGACAAATAGTGATGTACACTGGTACCATCATAGTCTAGATATCAAAACTCACAAAAAGCAGCTACTTATAAAAGGCAACAAGAAAATGGCCCCAACTTTATACCACCAATGTCAAGAGTGACCACCAAACCGATGCTTGAAATTTGCAAGAGGATTGTGTATGACCAACTTATGGTGATAAGCACATCCTCACCAGTCTTGACTTTTAGAAGCCTTCTAAAGGAAGAAATTTGAAATCCAACAAATATTTCCCAAATTCACTTATCTTCCAAATTGACCTTGATCAGTCAACGAGGGGTTATCCTCCAAACACGGATAAAAGCATCCTCACCAGAGCTAACCAAACTATACTCATCAGTAAATGCTAACCCATAAACCCCGCCTAAATGAGCACCCTTTATGGTAATTCTACTAGATGCAGGCTGATAAACTTCATATATGATGACACATGTGTCAAGTGATCCTGTAGCAATCCTAAGGCTATCAGGGGACCACGCAAGGCAGTTTATCCTAGCAGTATGGTACAACATGTTCTTCAGCTTCACCTGCAAAAGAGGGTGGTGTCAATGGTTACATAATTAAGCACACAATTTTTTCTTACTTTCAATCACAAACACATCCAAAAGCACAATAAGCACATTAGAGAGAAATCATTAAACATAATACTTTGGCTATCAAAGCTCATAGTTGTACTTACCTCTCGGGAGGCACGGTCCCACACTATAGCTTCTCGATTGACATCCCCTGATGCAAACATTGAAAGGTCTGGGGAATAACGTATGACACTAATAGCACCCCTATGTTTCTCAAGGACAGCCTCTTCTACAAGAGTATCGCCAGAAATAGAATATATGTGCAATTTACCATCCTGTCCACCGATAATGGCTTCATTTCCATCAGGTGAGACAGCAGATGCTGTCACAATAAACCCAAGATTAATGGTTGACACAATTTTGGCACCACGCAACATGACAACTCCTGAATCAATTGAAACTAGGGCAAGTTCAGGAGAAAGAAGTGCAACACTCAAGTCCTTTGGTTGACTTCCTATATCAATGGCTTCAGCATCTCCACACTGATCCCCATGTAAAGAAACTCGCCTTATCTGGTTGACAAAAGAGAAAAGAAGTGGAAGGATCAGTGGAAGAAACCAATACTTCTCCATAATATTCATACACTACAGAAGCCTTGGAATTTGCTACCCCTCCGCCACCCCAAGGAAAAAAAAATTGCCCATATCTTAGCATAAAAAATCACTAAATGAAGATCTACGTCACAAACCAGAGCCTCAGTCTCCTTAGAGAAGGCTATTCTCCATCAACTAATGTGATTACCCAAGCATGCCTCTCACGCCCTCCTCTTCCTCCCTATATTTCAACTACTTGACCCTAACCAATTTGCTAAGTCAGCATAACTAATTCTCCCTATTCCCTTTTGCTGTCTCCTGGAATAAACTTTCCAGATCTTAGGCTTGTTTGTGCTTGGGTCCAAATCCAACAATTGGTCCAAGTACTGTTCCACCTTATTTTCTAATCCAGCTCCATACCCAAGTGCCCTGTCAGAAACTTTACTACCAATATACTTTATATGGATTATGCCACACAAAAAATTTATTTCATCACATAAAAAATATATTATTTAAATGCAATGACAAGTATCATGATTTTTTTTTAATCCAATAGAAGAGACGGAAATTGAGTAAATGTGGTGTAATGATTATCATTCTCATATAAGCCAAAGGAATATAAGCAAAACATTCACCTTATTATCGAATCCAGATGTAACAATCTCTTCTTCTACAGCTGCTAAGCATTTGATTTGAGAATTTTCCTTCCTTTGTAGTTTTTCACTATATCCAATCCCTTGAATCCACTTAACTATTAAGCCATCATAACTGCTAGATAAGAGCACTCTAGGGTTACTTCTAAGAATAGTTAAGGAGGAAACATTTTTCATATGTCCAGAAAATGCTGTCGGGGCTTTATCAAGATCACTTGCTAAAAATATAGATATTGTCCCACCAAGAGAAACAGTGACAAGATAATCATTCAACCATAGGCACCCCACTAGCATGTCTTCAACTCCACCAGTGCCAGGACAAGTCAATGTTTTCTTCACCTTTCCGTTATTGTCCTCAGTAATGTCCCATACTTTTGCAGACTTGTCGGCAGATACAGTCAGCACCTAAAGGCACCATTACAACTGTAGATCAGATTGTCATTACTCAAAATGTGTGTTGCAGTCTTACAGTGAAACGGAACAAAGAGACTTGCACAAAAGATACAAGTAAAAAAGAAATGGAGGAAAAACTAATAATCCTGCAAAATCAACAGTTTGTTTAACTACATACTCAAAACTTAACTAGCATGAGATTGAACTATGCAAACTATATCTAACATGTCAAAGATATCTAGTAACAAGCAATCAACACAGGTATTACAACATCAAGAAGTAAAATTGCAAACACCGATTGCTCAAATATTTATATATATATATATATATATATATATATACTATCTTTTAAACTAGATAGAATGTTTTCCCAAAACAAACTACAATAAAAAAGTTAAAACGTGCATTAAAAACATCAGTTCCAGAGTAGCATCAGGGAAAAGTAAAATGTATGTCTGGCTACCAAAAGAAGTAAAACAAAAATTTACTTCATTTGTTTTATAGTATGTTTATTAGGTTATTGAAAATATTAAAAGAAAAGGCAACTATTACTAAATATTATACGAAGGTAGCAAGTGTGAAGTTTTGTAATATGTTAACATCAAAAAGAAAAGAAAGTGATCAACCATTATGTATTAGAGAGAAGAGGAAAGGAGATATAGACGGGAAATGAGTCAGCACGATTGATACCCCTTAGTTAATTAGTTAAAAAATACTTCCTCCACCCAAAATGACTGATGTTTAAAGTTTTTTCACACAGATTACGAAAGCAAGTATTCCAAGAGAATTAGTATTTATTAGGAGATAATTTTACTAAAATATCATTGTTCTCTTTTTTACTTTCAATAAATGCATAAATAAGTCTTTCAAGACAACAATATTTATTAGAGAGCAAATTTGGAATAGATGTTTGAATATCTCAGTGAAAAATGAGAACATCAGACAATTTTAAATTTTTTTTCAAAGGCTAAAACTACAATTATTTTGGGACGGAGGGAGTAATTTGTGATGTTTGTTGGTTAAAAGATCGAAAAGGAAGTTGGACAAAATCATCAAGGGAGATCTTAGACTTAATAATATTTTTGAAACTTTGATTTTTAATCGTGCCGAATGACATTGTGTGATCCATGCGGTCGACCTCACCTAAAGGAGTGGGATAAGGCTTTGTTGTTGTGGTTGTAAGTTTGTTGGTTAAAGAAATAAGGCATGTTGCTATAAATTACAGGGGAGTTAGAGAGGAAGTTATCTTGTTATTTGTGAGAGAAATGGGGGGTAATGCAGCCTTCTATCTTTGTAATTAGGGTTTACCCTTATTTCTTCTTTATACTATTTAATAAGATACCAGGTTAGATTTCTATCACAGTACGTCTGAGGATGAGGGTCTTTGCCATAAATAATCAGAAGTTAGCTCACCAGCTTTCCATCAGGACTCCAGCTAACAGCATAAATACTACCAGTATGCCCACCTTCAGAAGACAACTCACCAATCTTCTCTGCACTGTTTCCATCGAATATGATACCCTTCTTGTCAGAACTTACACTTATAAATTTACTGCCATCCGGAGAATATCTTACACAATTCACAAAATTTGAATGATCCCTGCACATAACCAAATTATCACGATATCAGTTATCTACCAAGACTAGCGTAATACACAGAAAGGACCAAAGACAAGAACAAACCAAAACAGATGCACCACCAATCTCGCAAAGTAAAAATAAAAAAAAAAATCCTCAGAGACAATATTTATTCAGGTGATAAATGACCACAAATTCACAAATTTATAGCAATACGCAACAGTTTGGATTCCATTCCACCTAAAAATCCTCAAATGTAGAAATGTAAACCGCACACGTTTTCATCCTTTTTTTTTTCTAGAAGAAGGAGTAGCACAGATGCAACTTTGAGAGAAATACTGCTCTCAGCTGTATCAAAAGATGATTTTCTTTCTGCCAACAAGTACCTGTGAGACAGCTTAAATCTAAAGGGAGGTCCCTCATAAAAGTTAAGCAGAAAATCCTCTCCACAAGTGACAACGCGAAAAGGCCTCGTGGGTTTATAAGCACAACTCAAAACCCGACGTGAGTGACCATCGAATTCACCAACATTAGTCCCCGAATCCCACCTTCATCACCACAGAGTAACAGATATTAGTAACGCATTGGATCTTAAGTCAAATGAAGTCAAACAGATTAGATCACAGAGAGAAGCTTCTAGAAGAACTGACATAAAAGCGCGGACGAAGGACTTCCCTTTGCCTTCGCCGCAGGCAACGATTCTGAGACCATCGGGGGACCACTGAAGGTCGTCGATGCGAGCGGAGAGGACTCTAAACTCCTTCTTCAAAACGAAGTCGTTTCGCGTGCCCCAGATCCTGACGGAGCCGGAGGCGTCGGCGGAGGCCACCCACTCGCCGTTGGGGGAAAAGCGCGCCACGGTGGCGGGGTAGGCGTGGTCCCCGTACACGGACACGTTTAGGGGGTTCTGGAGGTTCATCATGACCACCGATCTGCCGTTGGTGTAGACGATGGAGTTGGACTTGGCATCGCCGGAGATCAGAATCCCACGGCCGCGCTCCGTCGTGGGCATGCACGCGTACGTCTCCAACAGCTCGTGGCTCATCTTGCTGAATGCTCAAAGGGATTTGTTTCAGTTTGTGGTGTGCTCACTGCTCAGAGCCTCAGACAGAGAGAAAGAGAAAGGTGTGCAGAGCAGAGCACGATGCCGGAACCGACCAAGCTCTATTGAACAACACAAATACAAGCAACAACATACCACCACACTCTTATGTTAATAATTTTAGCAATTACATTTTTAATTGTTTAATCACTTATAATTTTTATACTAAAAATATATGATATTTAAATTCTAATGATTATATCGTCATTCCTCTCATTTGTAATGTGTATAATTTTGATTGTTTTTTTAAAAAATTTAGTCAAATAACCTATCAATTATTTTTTAACTTAAAACTCTCAAATTCTCGTTTGTATGAATTAAATCAATTATAGCATATTCTATTTAACATTTACAAGGAAAAACAACAGTTTCTAACAAAGTTTAAAAAAATTTGAATTTTCCTTGTTAAAATCCTAATTTTACATCTTATAAAATCTTTCAAATTCTGATTACATTTTTATTAAATATTTTACTTCCAAGCTTTTATTTTAGAACGAATATTAATCGCTACTCTAAAAATACATAAAAATATGTATTCATGTTATTTTAAATGTACTTCCATATGATTTTTAATAAAAACATTCTTCCCTTTTAATTTGGTTCAGATTTTAAGTGTTGAAATTGCAATATACATATTTCATGTGTTTCACTCTTGTATTATTAATCTCAATAACTTTTTTTGGTCTAGATTAAAAATCATGTGTATTTTTTAATTTATTAGATTAGAAACTAATTACATTATGTGTGACAGTTATTCATCGAAAAGAATTTTATACATATTAAAAATTAAATACATATAAATTGTTTAACTAAATAAATCATTAAAACTTTAGATAAATACGAGATGAATCCTATACTTCTGTGGTTTCGATAACATGGAAATAATCTATTCATCAGTTCGGATCCATTTGCCCCAATCACGATTCTAGAAGACATTCCCAGCTATGATAAATCGTCTTCATCTTTCGATCATCAGCTAGAACACATTATTTTACATACATCAAGCAAAAAAAACCTCGTATCCCTTTATATAAAAAGGAAATCTCAAAGACCACAGAAGAATGTTATTTCTCTTTATAATATACAGTCTTTCATGTTAGGTATAGTTTGTTGATTTCGAAAAAGGCGAATAATACTTTATTTTTAAAAGTTGTCTAGTAAAACAGAAAAAAAAAATTGTTTCTTTAAAATAAATCGAAGTAAACATGTACTGGGGGTATTGAAATTTAACATCACTCTCTCATCAAACCAAAATTACTAGTATTTTTTTGGGGAAAACTAAAATGGGCAATGTCCCAAATTATATGTTATCTATGTTTGAATTATAAAACAAATTTAGAACTTTAATTTTTTATTATTTTTTTTCGTTCTTGACATAATTAGTGTGGACAAAGTTAGAGTTTTATGAAATTGATTCCATTGCATGATTAAAGAGAGATTTTAGAATATACAATTAGTTTTTGTTTGTTTGATATGTATTTGAATATTTCATTCACTTTAATCATTGTTTTGACTTTTTGTTTTTTTTATGATTTTCTTTTTCATTCTGTCTATTCTTGTTATTTGCCAGATGAGACAGTTTGGAAGAGCACGTAGTAAAGGAAAAGAAAATAACATGATATGTCATTTATGAATAGGATGATATTTCTTTACCAAATTCAAGCATGACATGTTTATCTATTAGTTGCACTAATTCATATTGAAATTGATTATTGGATCTATGCTTGGAACATAAATATCAAATTACGAAGAAATGTTTATTCTAATAATTTAATAAACATTTTACTAATAAAAACAATCTAACACTTAGTATTTTGTGTCAATAAATGATAATTTTTTTGCAATTAAAAAAAAAACTACTGACATATATATTATTTTCATGTATAAGTTTTCATAAAAACGAATAAAACAAATAACGATAGGTCTGAACTTTTAATGTGAGGTAAAAACATGCTAAAAAAAAGTTATTGAAATCGATCCTTTAAAGTTTAAACATGCAGCAAAATTGAGTTTCATGCAAAACTTGTTTGCTTCACAAGGTTTAGCATGAAAATCTATTGTTCTCACCAATCACCATCAATCTATTATATCTAGTATTTTATTGTATTTTTATTTAATTAATAATAAAAATATGTGATTAAATTTTACACTGCACTCTGTGCGGTGTATTTTTCACTACAGGGATCCAAATACCTAAGGACAACACCGTGTATAAATCAAAGTTGATTATGGCACTTGCTATTTCCACTCTCCTTTTATATTAATACACTCCCTTTTTTTTTATACCCAAACTACTCAATGAAATGCACTCCCCTTGTCTCTTTTTCCCCAATTTGATTATTTTTCGGAAACCAGAAAAACACACTTCCATTCCACCACGCCACTCAACCTTCGGCCAAATTAAAACAGTCATCGTCGACGAAGCCGTAGTGGTAGCAACACTGAAACCACTTTATGAAGATAAAGTTCTAGTTGCTTCATTAGAACAATCTCTCAGAGAGAAAGACCAATTTTCCCACATACCATATTTAATTCCGCTACCCCTTTCTTTCTCTCTTCAAGTCTACAAGTTCAGAAATAAATTTGCCCCAATTTTTCCAAATCTGCAAATTTCAAACCAGATCTGCCCCAATCTTGCACTTTCTGGCAACAATGGATACATCCACAAAAGAACAAAGATCACCCATCTGCAAATACAAACAGAGGTCACCGTCAGGTTTCAATTCAACAATTTTCCTCAACGTCAAGTTTCAATTGCTTTTTTGTTTCTCTCAAACTACCTTGGCATTTGCAAAGTTCAACAAGTTATTTCAAACTGTCAGTACCCGAATTAAATTAACAACACGTTTGGATTTTACAGGAGATACAAGAATTGGGGAAACGACCAATTTCTCATGTGCACATTGAAAAAATTGAACAATTTGAGAGGAATATGAATAAACGGTGAATTATTAATTAATATTACCTTGGCATTGCCGCCTCACCCATGCCTCTCTAGAGCGTCATTTAGAAAGAGGGGAGTGTAAAAAAAATCCTAGAATCTATTATTTGGTGAGAGGGTATTTTGGGTAAACAAATTAAAAAGGAGTGTATTAGCAAAAAGAAGGAGTGAAAATAGCAATTTCCTTGATTATTGTTGATGATATTTTCATTAATTTGGGCCAAACTAACAATCCATATAGTAAATTAAATCTTTAGACTAGGCCCAAGCCCATTAGGATTTGCATAATAGGACGATTCATTCCCCTAAAAATTCATCAAACATATCCTAAAATGATACAATTGTGAGTGTTGATTGAGTGACAAGATAAAAAAAAAGTTCTAACAAGAAATTGGTAAGCCTCCTTTAGGTATTTGCGAATTCAAGATTTATAACTTGATTTCGAGATTCTTAAATTGAAATCAAGCTCCCGATACCCGACTTGGAAGCCTATAACCTAATTGCGGCGCCTAAGGGTAAGGGTTGCTTTGGATTGAACGTCCGTTTTGGCAAGAATGACATTCAGCTAAATCCCCGTTCGCAATTTCCAAACATCAAGGTACCTCGTTTGATGCAGTCTCAGTAGACGTTTGGATATGGTTCCCTTCAAGTAGATGTTTATAGTCGACCCACAGAAAAAAATCAAGATAACCAATCATTTTCTTACGGTAAGTTCAATTTTACGCTTTCTATGTGTGTTAATTAAAATCAAATCATATAATCTCTTCAATAGTTTTCCACAAATGGAATAAAGATAATTGTCGGCCAATTAGGATTTGTACAATACAATGATATCCATCAAACATTTTCTAAATTGTTTACAGCTATGAGTTCTAATTGACCGATGCGATTAAAAAATTCTAATGAGAATTTCACAATTCTTCTTCTTTAAGGTGTTTATGAATTCAATATTTTTTTTACCTGATTTCGACACTCTTTAAAAAATGAAATCGAGCTCAAAATCCCAATTTTGAAGCCTCTTTAATAACCTAATCGCCATGCCAGCTCCTACACAAATTAAAGTTTGAATCTCTTCAACAATTTTCTTCAGATGTTTATCATTGTCTGAAGATGGAAGCCGATAATCAGCCAATTTTTCATGGTAAGTTCAATTTTATATTTTCTACATGTGTTAAAAAGAAATGCAAGAAGATAATAAATTCTTAAGTATGGATTGCATTTGATTTCAACATGTATATGACTCTTCATCCAATCTTGTCTATTATTTTGCGTTTCTCAAAAACTTGAAACTTTTGTTTGGATCCATTTTATCTTTGTAAATGTTTAAGATTTGTATGTTAGGATAAATTCCTTAATTCTTATATAGAATGTCATGTGGGAAATGAGGGGTAATTTAGAATGTTATAGTTAGATTTCAATACTTTCAACAATTGTTTTATGCAATAATTAAGAGAATTGAAAACGAATGATAGTGATCATATTATACTTTTGTAATGAGTATAACTTAATAATAAAAATGTTGTATGTATTTTTTAATTAACAAATATTAGTTATTAATTTATTATTTTATCAATTAAAGAGATTCAAATATATGGATTTTTCTTTTTTCTTTTTCTTTACAAAAGTTTTATGCATTAACTCCCAAGATATATAATATATAATATTTTTCCTTTTCCTTTTTTTAAATACAACTTTATCAATTTGAACAATTACTGAATTACCATATATAGCAGTCCTAGCTAGACTCCTAAAGTATAATTCAAAAAAGTATAATATGATCAATATCTCTCATGAACCTTGAAAGTCTACTCCATCTGCTATGTCAAATATCATATTTTATCGAACTTATATGGATGTATAATATGGAGGTGGTGTAATAATTGGTTTACATACAGCTTACGAAAGTTCAGGAATCCTGGTGCATGGAAGAATATCCACAATTGGACACTAAGACTATGAAAGGTAAGTTTAGTACATCTTCATCCCCGCCTTTCACTTGTTTGAAAAATGAGAGAGAAACAAGTTGAGAGAAAAAAAATATACATAGGTTGTTATTATTATTTTATCTTTTTACATAATAGGTATTATCATCCTTCCACCCTTGATTGTTCTTAGTAGTTCATTTAGATAATCCATTATGTTCCAATGTGACCATTCTATTTTCTCTAATACATAATGTAGTATAAAATAGCCTTTACATGCTTTTTTTATTTTTAGTTTAATTATAAGTTATTTTAAAGTTCAAAGTATGAGTTGAAAGTAAAAACTTATAAATTTAAAAGTTGTTTTTTAAAATTATTTTATTATTTTTAAACTTAAAAATTACTTTTATGTTAAATATTGAATTTTGGGATTAAAACATGTTGAGTCATATTTTGCACTCCAAATTCAAGGTAAATAAGTGTAAGGTAGGGAAAGATAAAAAAAAAATGGAAATAGAGACCACATAAGAACAACAAATTCAATCTTATCACACTAGAAAAAAGATATAAGAAATTTAAAAATTCATGCAATAAGAAAAAAAAAGTCCATCGTATCACACTAGGAAAAAAATTTAAGAAATTTAAAAATTGATGCAATAAGAAAAAAGAGAGAGACAGAATGAGCTTGTGAATATAATTATCCTTTGTAATTTGCAATAAAAAAGAAAAAGTAGAAATCAAATTAGTTCATAAATTTTTTTAATAGTTTTTTTATTATGTTTTTATGAAAATGATTTTTTTAATTTTGTTTGATCCATCTTCTCCTTTTAAAGAGGGGAAAAAATCTAAAATAGATTGTTTCTAAATATATATTTTTTCTATGTTTTATGTAATTTTGGAGAAAATGTATGAGGTGATTTTTAAAATCCTCTATGAAGTTATATTATTCAAAACTACTCAATCACCAATACTTATTACAGGTGACTTCTTCTAGGCCTTTATGCAAATTATTTGATCCACTAGTTAAGACTTTAATATATATATATATATATATATATATATATATATATATATATATATATATATATATATATATATATATATATATATATATATATATATATTGTGCAGTGGATTGACACTTTTCATTTAAAAAATATTACAAAAAATAAAATTTTAAAAGAAAAATTAATTATGTTGATTTTATTTAAATCTCTTAGGCATCTAAAAGCTTTGAATGTACAAAAGCTAGTAATTCATTATCAAATGATATTGTCATCTTAGAGTGCATATCTTGCAAACCTGTGAGTATTATGATATCAATGATTGTTACGTTAGTCAGGATTACAGGAAAGTATAATTTTTTAGTGCCTCTGTGACAATCCTTATCTTCTGGTGTGACATCAAGTTTTTGTGATTAATATATTTCAATTGAATTAATTAGAGAAATGTTCCATCCTTTTACAATTCATCTATCTAGTTTCATTACGATTTAATAAGGATAATTTCATATATGAAAGTTTAGTCGAAAAATTTATTTAATGTCTGCTGGCATGACGTGCATATGTAATTAATGTTATCAAACCTACATTTTGTATTGAATTTGAAGCTAGATTGATTTGCTTAGAATGATTATTTTCAATGTATATACATGTTAAGGAATATATAGAATTAATAGACATTTGATAAATTAACAAGGCAAACCATTTTCATCTAAAAACATGACTAGCTACTAGAATTAACACCCCAGATATGAGTATCATTCTAGGCAACCATTTTCATCTAAACCAAAGCCAGACTTTATAAGTTTAATATTAATGATTCATGAATAACTCATTTGCACACACATGTCTGTCATAAAAAAAATTAAATTTACATAAATATTATTATTTACACGAAAACACTTTTGTATATATACTCTTTCTGGTGATAATTAAAAAAATATTTTATTTATAATTTTTTTTGGCAAGTCTTAAAATTTAAAGAGATAATTATATTTACTTGAAAAAATGATTATATTATGAAACAATACATTCTGTAATCATTTTTATAATTTATTTTATTTTATTTCTATTGCATCATCAATCAGTCAAATTTATGAATACAATTTCCCATGTAATCTGATAATTCAGGTAAAGAATGATAGTTACTGAGAAAAGTTTAATTTGCTTGTTATTATTATTATTATTGCTATGAGATTCAATTCTTGTAAATCATAATAAATATCCTTTTAAAAATTCAACTTTTTACGTTTCTTCCTATATTTGTATTTATAAGTTTGTCTCCAATTTTTTTAGATTTTTATATCATTATAATTAAAACAGACTTGCATGACTCATAACAGTAAATTATTTTAGATTTTTATATCATTATAATTAAAACAGACTTGCACGTACCCACAACAGTAAGGATAAATTGGAAGGATAAACACATACATATACACAAGCAGTGAAGCACACCAACAATTAATAAAGATTAACTTTATATATTTGATAGAGTGAAAGAGAGGTATATATATAGAGAAAAAAAGTTATCAAAGCCGGGGAAATGGTCGGCACCACTCATGTCTTGGACAACTATATTACTTTACACACACCCTCTCCCTGCATTATTTACGCACTAGTCATAGATTTTATATAGTTCTGATATCTTAAAAGTATATTCCAACCATGCATATCTCAAGAGAGACACTGATGGTTACAATATAGCTAGATTCAGCGCCTCTTAACAGCAGGTTCTTTTTGAGAGTTGAAGTAGACAGTGGCCACTGGAAGTCCCAAGTCCAATTGCCTGGCAAAATAACGAGTGTTGAAGCTTGCTCGAGTTGGTGGTTGCTCCACAAGACCTAAAGGTCCTTTCTGTTGAAACAACACAAAGATATAGCGATGTATTCCAATAGGTGGTCTTGGTCCCACATATGAAACAATCTCTTTTCCTGCAAAGAAGACAATTTACTTGATTAATTACTAGATTTCTTTGTTTCCCTGCAAAGAAGACCATTTACTTGATTAATTATTAGATTTCTTTGTTCCGCATGAATCAAATTATTATTGTTTACAAGAAATCAATGTTAACTGTTGAAAGTAGGAAAAATTAATCTAATATCCTGTATGCTAGATGCGAAGATTATATTTTAGAAATGACAGGACCAAAGAAAGGTGATAATTCAAAATATTTTTACTTTGGAGTTGGAGAAATATTGCTTCATGTTTGACACATTTGCTTGTGATGGAATTCTGAAATTTGATAACATGCAAGCTATGGGGCACGTGTGATGATCTCATAAAAGGAGATTCCCTAGCTAACACATGTTATCTAAATTGGTGCATGCACGGAGAAAATCTAAAATTAATTTATTGAAGAATGGTTTTAGAGAAAATATGACAGAATAATTGAGAATTTATTTATTTACTATACTTAACAATTATTTAACGATTATTTCAGAGAATTTAGAGATGGAATATTTGTTGTGACACGTGTTCATAGCAGGCACAAGCAGGACACGTGGGGGATGGTGGACATTGGATCCAAATTTTGGTAGATCACAGGTGTGAGAGTACCATTTGATGTATAGAAAGAGAGTGTGCACACAAGATGTGACATAGCCCTGAAATTCTGTGATTTTTTTTTCCAGAAGAAATCTGAAACATGCATGCGAGGAGCCTAGGTAGGAACATGCATGTTGATTTTGCCAGAAATGGCCTAAGATTTTTATGACCAGTGAAGAAAAATGTTTCTGAAATCGAGAGTCAGTGCGATGGACGCCCAAAAAATTAAAAAACATGATGTTTTAGCCCGAAGAAAAGAAAAATTAATTAAGTAGAACTGAACCCAGTAGTACTCATGCATGCAACATCATGAAACTTTTATAAATAGAAGAAAATAAAAATGTCATATATGAAGTAGACCAAAAGATTTCTTTTACTACCGCGAAATGGGTTTGTTCCTCCAGGTATGTCAACTAAGATCCTGGAAAATAAGTGGAAACAGCAAGATCATATCAGTTTATATATATGGAGTTAGAAACTAAGAATAGGAAGAACTAAAACAAATTTACTAACCAATGTATCCACTCGCGCATGCTTGGTTCACTGGGGCTAGGTGCGTCAGGATCAGTCATAACCTGTAGGCACATTAAAGAAAAAGAGAAAGCATAAAATTAAGAAAAACCTTGATGCATGCATGTGAGATCTCTCAACAGAAACATGAATGAATACCAGTGTGTAGAGGTTATCCATGTTGCCGGTGAGGGTGAGCTTAGGAGGGCTGATGGCAATGGATGGCTTGATGTCACAGCCATTTGTGACGTGCTTCGACCCAAAGTAAACGGACATGTTGACTGAAGGAATGAACATGTCTACCACATCGCCGATCACGCGACCAACCACTAGGGGATCCACGGAGGCTGCCATGACCACAAAGGTAATGCACAAGAGAGAAAAAGTACTCAGAGACAAATAACGCATATATAGAAACTAAGCTAGTGAGAGTTTCTGGTGGTTGCTTACAGTGTATAGGGTAGGGTTTATATAGCTCAAAAAGAAAAGAAAAAAACTGAAGGGTAAAATATCAGGGACCTCTATTTTGTAATTTTGTGATCATGCATGGACCATCGTAAAATCAGGGACATGCAATGGATGACACGTTGGTGGATTTGCAGAGAGTAAATCAGTCATCTTCTGTTTCTTTGTGACAAATGGCCATATCAAAGCCGCCCATTTGAAACTAACTGCATCAGAAAAACAGTAAATGGGTTCAAACTTCAAGCCATGCTTGCTCTACAATATAAGCAGAGTGTGTGTAACGTGAGAATGAGGGTGCAAATTGCAATGGTGGTTTCTGCAGTAGGAGAACAATGCCTCTTTTCGTAACTCCCACAGTTCCTTGTTTGTCTATAGTGAGGTGGGGCCATGGCTGTTTAAAGGGTTTCATAAATGGATGACGTGGAAGATTCTTCAGTGGAGTTAAAGTTAACACTCATTAAAGACATAAAATAAATGACTTATGAGGTCACTCTGTTAAAGGTAATTGGATGCATGTATTGACAGAGAGATATTATCCCCAGCTCTCAAAATAAAAGAAATACTTCATAATATGTTAGAGGTGACTGGAGTAATATTATTTTACCTTAAAAAATATTATTTTAAGTGGATCATTAATTATGGTTTCTCATTCAATATGTTTTAAACAAATTATATTCACACAAAAAATATATATTTCTATTTAATTAAGAAAATAAAATATAAAAAAATTATGTTACCTTTGAGAATATTATTTTAAGTGGATCATTATTATCTTTCATTCATTAATTATATTTTTAGACAAATTATATCCACACAAAATGATATAGAATCCATATAAATAAAAAAGAGAAAAGATAAAATAAATGTTATTTTGTCTTAAAAAATATTATTTTAAGTGGATATTTATTGCCTTCCATTCAATGTATTTTTGGACAGATTATACTCACAAAAACATATAAAATGGGTGACGTAATAATAATAATGAAAATAAAAACATTATATAAAGTATTATATTCTTTTATTGTATATTTAATGAATTTAAGTTTATAATTTTTTAAAAACTTATTGTTTTATACAATGTAGAATAATAAACAATTTTATCATTATTTGTAATATAAAACTAGGGATGCACTTCATTTTTTTTCTTATTTATTTTATAAATTGTATTACTTATTTAGACAATTACCATTATTTACCTAAATCAATTAGTATAAAATTTTTCTAATTTAACTTGTAGTCTCAAATTAGAGACTTAGATATACAATTAAAAAATTAGGAGAGAGGATACCAAGTTTTAATTGTTTGCTCATATAGTATTTGAATTCCTGCATTGGTTATATATTATTTACTATGCAGTCATTTATTTTATTTATGAATTTTAATTTTAAAATAAAATTAAACTATCAAATACAATATATATATATATATATATATATATATATATATATATATATATATATATATATAATAGTATTCTTGAAACTAAAATTATTATCTATTTAAATTATTATTTATTCAAATCCTTTATTAGAATTTTTTTTTGTCGTAGGATTCAAATAAAGGACCTCCGCACTTAAAGAGTATTCTTATATGGAGTTATAAGGTTGACTTTGTGATAAAAGAAGAAAAGAAATGATAAAAGATTGTGAATTTGAACTATTCTACTAACAAAAAATTAATATTTAATAACCAACATTTGATGAAAAAAAATTATACACATTCTTATTATGTGAACTAGTTTGGATCAATATAATATGATATAATTGATAGATAATTTTATCTCAACATATGATCAGTATTTGATCTTACATCCATACATATCAAGAAATATATACTGAACAGTCATTCTTTTAAATTGATCTTAGTTCAAATGATAAATTCTTAGATTTTAACTAATGGATACCCCAATTTTTTTTAAAAAAAACCATGCATGCCCAAGTGAACCAAATGACTTATTTTTAGTAGACCACCATATTCACTGTGCATTTATCCTATCATGTTCTCAGATACAAAGTTACTTATTACTTGTATACAACTAAAAATTAGTAAGGACACAAAGATAGAGAGCTTGGGGAACAAGATAGTAACAATCGGATTCCCCTAATAGGAACCCAAACCTAACTAATTAACGATGGGCCTATTATACTATTTAAAGGCCCCCTATGGGCATATGCTCAAAGGCCCAAGAGGAGGGTTTAGTGGGGGAGCAGAGTTTGTTAATTGTTTAAGCCAGAGAAAGGATATAGGTGAGGTAGAACATAGGAATATGAGGTATAAATTAAATCGTAACAAAGGTCCGGTGTTCATTTTTTGAGCGTTTAGTTTAGGGCCTAGGGAATTATCTCTGGTTGGCAGCAATAGTGCTCTTATCTTTTAGTACTTTTTTTTTCTTCTGTTTCCATGTTAAGAAATTACTTGTTAGCAACACCTTAACTTAGAAAATAAAAGTTGAGAAGTTTCTTTTCTAATGAGATACACTCTTTATAATTCCAACTCAATTTTTGTTTTTTTAAAGAAAAATATTTCCATTTATTGATTTTTAACTAATAATTTTAGAGTACTATAGTTAACAAAATCCTAATTCAATTCTTCCTTTTCATCGTATAGGTATTTATACCTATCATTGGCTTTGACAATCTAAACTGCAATTTTTCAACAGAAAATTAATAATGTGACATTTTGGTTTGAAGCTTGTGGATGTTTTTAGGAACTTTGAATTAGATTTCTTTAGGAATAACTGGCCAACAAAAAGTAAAATATCATAACAGTATTTTCTTTTATCTCTTTTATATCTGAATGTGAAAATTCAAAACTTATAAATAATTTGTTCTTAACAATAAAGGTTAATTCAGTCGATTAGAAATATATGATATATCTTAAAAGAATATGAGTTTGATTTTTACTGTTGATATAAAAATTTTGTTGGTAAATAATCTAATTATTTCTATAAGTGTATTTTGAGTCTTGAAGTCTGTTCTGATTCAGGTGAGTCCCCCAAACCTAAATAAGTGAATCCCCAAAAGCTTGTATCATCTGAAAGAACTTGTCATTAAGGAGTACCAAAAAAAATTACTGTTTCTATTCTGTGAGGAAATAAAAGAAAATGCTTATAGATCATATTTTCATTTCATTGATGAATGATTACCGGGGTTTATAATTAGTCTCACAAACAAATTTGTTATTGCAATCTTTTTAAAAAGTCACCATGCTTATGATTTCCCAAAAAGATGTTAGGCTAAAACGTAACTATAGTCGAGAATGAAAAAGTCAGGGGATTGCAATAGCATTCCACCACAGTAAAGGCAGAAAGCAATAAATAAATTTACAAATTAAAAGATAGACAAGTACTGCAGCTAGGAATGATTAAAAGACGCTAAATTGAAGCATCATTATAGCTAATTTGAAAATCAACTGTGATTACACTACTACCACAGTAGTGAAAAAAGTTACTTGCATTTTATTCATCAACTGAATTAATACTTCTCTTTAAACACAAATTTGGTAGTTGGCCCAAAAACTGGTAGTTGATCCTTTGATCAATCTATTAAAATTTTGACACCCATTCACTTATCATAATTAATATTGCTGAAGAGTAGTCCATGGAGGCCAATGGAATGATTATATGGGGGTTGGGATTGAGACAGCCTATTCCTTTTTCTCTCATCCCCTTTTAAGTTGCTCTCAAGATCTCTATATTGGGGTGAAATTGTCCTAACAACCACAGTAATGCGGTAGGTTTGTTGGTTTTAGGAAAATTATTCAGGTACTATTTTTCAAACCCATCTGATATCATTAGAGTAAGAAAAAGGAAAAGGGAAATTTCGATGCCAAACAATAACTCACTGCTAAAAAATATGGATTTTCTTATTCTAAAAAGGAAAAAGGTTTCTGTTCTGGTACATTGTACTCTATGTTGATTATATATTTCTTATTTAAAAAAATGAATTTTCTTATGTTAATTTTTCTTCTTAAATATACACAAATTTTAATATGTTCCCATATATTTAATTTGTATAAAGAGAGATAGATGTAAAAAATTGAGAAATCAAAAGGAGTAAATATTGAAAAAAAAAATCATCAATAAACCGTTAACAATCACATAAATAAGATTAACATTACACTTTAATAAAAAAAATCTTAAAATTCAATTTTATAAATGCTATTTTTACTTGGTATTTAATTTTTATATGAGATTTTACTTTCATACTTGTATCTCACAATTTTTTATATGGTAAGATGATGTGAAAATTCCCTTACTCTAATGTATATACTACTTTCTCACGTGTAGGTATGTTGCAAAAGTAGCAAATATATCTAAAATTGCCAGTAACTATACCACTTCAGCTGCTGGCTTCCTGAGCCAACAAAAGTTAATCATTAACTAAGCTTCTGCAGTGAAGACAACAATTTTGCTACAAAGAATGGTATGAGTTGTCTAAGAGGTGCACTCCTATATTCCTTTCTGTTTTGTGGTTCAGGATTTCAGCCCAACATTGCAATGTCGTGCTTCGCGCTATGGGAGGTACCTTTCATATTTTGAAACAAATTAGATTCAGAAAATATCTTCATCTTACATGAATGCTTTTATCATATGCTTGATGTTACTTATCATCGTGGAGGAGCTGCAATCATTCAGAAAAGGTAAAACTGTGATCAAACTGTTTTAACTTAAAAAAAACTACGTAGTGCATGCCCTTAATCCCTTGCTTTTGTATTGATCACGAAGTGTCAACAACCGACCCGAAAATATAAATTAACTTTTAAGATAAAATAAAAGGTATCATATTTTTTATACTAGCACTAGTAATAACAACATCAAAAAAGTTTCTTTTGTGCTGAATTCGCAGTAAAGGGTTTCTTTCACATGACAAAACCTCTCACTGGTTGATGAAATAAAAGTTTCTTAATGAGAAAGAGAGCGAGGCCTTTTGCTTTGCCACCATGAGTCTCCTTAGCAGCTTTAGACTGCAAAGCATGCGACAGACAAATAGAATAAAAAACAAAAAATAATTTCACTGAGCAATAGTGGGGTTAGTATATGGAGAAGAATATTAAGGTTTTTGCAGCACATGCACCTTATGTTGTTCAGATTCTATCTTATAAATGTTAACATCATTGCGAAGTTGAATTCAGCAGCAACTTCCCTTTACTTATATTGTTGAAAATCCTTCTTCTTTTCATTTACTTTTTATCCCCCCACCCCCCCAAAAAAAATGTAACAGAAGAAGTGATATTAGAGAGTCATATTGACATATAAAATTTCTTTCGGTGCATTTTTCGTCTTCACACAAAATCGAATGTGTTATTTTTTTGGTGGTGCATGACATTTTTACATAAAGTATATGTGCAACCGATTTAAAAAATGACATTTTATAATCGATAAATAAAATATCATATTTATATTAATTATATGTATAATTGTTATAAAAAAAATCTATCATCTCGTATATCTAAGAAATTTGAATATACGTTCAAACCAAAAACGATATATTAAAATTTTATGAAAAAAAACATATTTTATTTAAAAAAACAAAACTAAATCTTGATGGAGATTATTTAGATTTTTATGAGAGCCAGCGGATCAAAGGGAGAAACCAGTAGACCCAAGAAAAAACAAAAAGCTCAAGGCAATGCCCATAATGGATATAAGATAACAATCTAATGGCAACAGCTGGTTTTTTCTTTTTGTCACCTTTTGGTTGTGCGTAATATATATAGTGATTATTATAGAGGGGAAAGGCACGTTTCTATTCATGAAGAAATGGCTGAACTGGGGTTTGAGCCACGGATCGAGAAACACAGTCAAAAACACTTTCGTCTTTTAAAAGTTACAGATCGACGTTATATATTTTACAGGTTGTGTGGGTGGGGACACAATTATGCATCAAGAGAAACCCAAAAGCAAAAAATGTTTTTTAAGCCAGACGAACATTAATTTTACTAATTAAATTGGAATCTAAGAATCAATAGAACAATAAAAATGATTATTTACGTGCTTTGTAAACGGAGCCATTCAATCTCAGCATTACGGTTTCACGGACATTTTGGAAATTCTCACGATTTCATGCTTCTACTTCATGATTTAAATTAGCTCCAACACAACTTTGTGACTAATTCTTACAGTATTCAGATTCATTTGAGGCGAGTAAATATATAATTTACTAATGATTTGCTTAGTATCAATCTGACTTTTCTAAAATTTTATGATATTAATTAATTAAGCCTCGTAATTAAATACTAAAACTCGCGAACATATATATATGAATCTTTTCAACATTTAAAATACTTATTTGATATTATAATTTTTTTAAAAATGAATTAATGTCAAGTAAATGTTTAAATAAATAATTAAGTAAGTGATTTAGTTTTTTTTTTTCAACATAAGTCATAGTGTTTTTTTAAAATATATAATATTTTAATGATATTTACTAATTTAAAATTAATTAATAAAATCAAGTAATTATTATCATAAAAAAATACATAGTCGTGCATTGCACGGTGCAAATATCTAGTTTCTATATAATTAAGATTTGTCAAAGTTCCATGGGTTTGCTTGACTTGGTTGATTAGGCAGGTTAACAACATTTTTTGTTTTTCCATTTCAAGGGTTTGGGGAAAGATGCTGCTTACCACCAACTAGACAGAGGTTCGTGGATAAACATCCTTTTGCAAAAAGTAAAAAGATGCTTAAAATAATATATTTAAGGAGCTATTACTAAGTAAAATCTTTTTCTAGTTTTGAAAATTACTTTTTTTTTTATAAATTATGTTTCCTAATAATTACAATTTTTAGAAGCATTATAAATATGTTTTCTGATAAACGTAATATTTTATTTCTATAAAAAAAGCTAAGCATAATATTTTTATGTGTTTAAAAGAATTCTGAAAATGTCATTAAGAGTATGGCTAAAACTTTCATGCTTTTTCATGAATCTTGGATTTTCACTCTCTCTTATAAAGATATTTTATTAGGAACCAGAATTAAAAAAATATTTTTGAGAATGTTATAGTGTCGAGGAAATGGTTTTTAAAATTTTATACCAAATATTATAAGAATATGATATGTTTTTAACTTAAGATACTCAAGAAACTTACTTAAAAAAAATACTTAAGAAACTTAAAAAAATTCTCTTGCTAAAATACTTGAAGAAATCACAATCAGCTAAGTGTGATCATCTTATAAAGATCAAACAGATTATACTTTAACTCATTTAAGGCTTAAAATATACATCTATGAATTGTCTAATCTTTTATTTAATGGTGCTGATTTAATTTTACGACTGTGTCACTGTGAATGCACTAAATCCAGTTTCATAGTGGACAAGTTGTAGAGGAAAAGGTGTTGTGAGATGAAAATACCAAAATGCCCTTATTTTTATACACTACCTCTTTATTATAAATATTTATGTCATTCTATATACTTTTAATTTTCGTTTTTTCCTACTATCTACACAATTAAACCAATCTTTCCTTTTATTTTCTTTCTTATCAAACAACGTTCAAAATTAAATCATTTTTTTTCTTTTTCTTTCCTTTGACTTTCTCTGCTAAACCAAACAAATCATAAGAAAAAAGTAATATGAAAATTACCTTGAATTCGATACAATAAAATTCAAAAGGAATATATAAAAATTCGTAACTTAAATTTCCATGTTTCATTTTCGATAAGCATAAAGATGCAAACAGTTTCCTAAAAAAAAAGATGCAAACAGCAGATAGCCTTCACTTTTTATTTTATTTTGTTGTTTAAAGATATTGTTAGTCTTATTGACAAGAGTGGAGCACAATTCAGATAAAAAAAAAACTTAGCAATATAAAATACGTATTGAGCCCATGTAATGTGATATGCTACCATGGCCACCATTTTGTCCCAGGACATATCGGTGAGGAAAACAGAGAAAAAGCCTATATGTGGAGGGATCGACCAAATTATGTTTAATGAACATTTAATGAAAAGATAAAATGTAACATTTCTGAATTCTCGATTTCTCGGTTGTTCATGCTCTATGATACTTGGCATGATAATATTTTGTTCAATTTCTCATTGGTCAAGTTAAACTTTATATCCCTCTCATTCGGATTATGGGACATTGCATAAAACACATTAAAAATAAGTGGGTGATCAAGTTAACAATTAGTACTATAAAGTTGACTATGAGATTTTTATAGGATGTGAATTAAATAGGATGAAATTGTTTTTGAGTCCAAATTTTGAGTATAAAGTTTTATTATATTTAGGGGTTTAATGGTGATTTAATTCGACTCAAATGCTTTAAGAATCTGTGTTCTCCGCTAGACTATTATTAATTCATCTCAAGAACATATAACTCCGCCTCTTGTACAAATTTAAACTCAAATGTAAATATATAAATAGTTTTCTGAGCTCTAATCCTAAACAATGTAAGACTTATCCCTTAGGATTCTATTTTTGAAATAATTCCAAACAAATACTTCATTAGTTCATCAGTCATCATCTAATCCCAGAGCGAAAAGAAAATTATTTAACTTTGCCGTATATTGTTTAAATTTTCCTCTTTCAATAATTTGTCACAACTCACAAGGAAACACAAATTGTTGTCAAGACTTGGAGAACAGAACACTACTATCAGACACAATAAAATTCCAAAATTTGCCCCCAGCTCCAACATACTAACAAGAAATTAAATGGGTAGATGGTAGTCAACCAGTCATGGCACATAATCCATCTCCATAATTAGGTGTGGGACTTTCTTTAAACAAACATTAAGAAATACTAGAGTCTTAGAATGCTGGCGGAAATAATTAAACCATGGGCAGTTCTGTGTGTCACTCTTCCCTACAGACACAATGTCATGTATTACCTTCATTGTTAGCATAATCATAGTAAAATACCTACCGGAAAACAACAAATATGAAGATTCTAAACTACCCTACCGAGTAAAAAGAGTCTGTTTAAGTTTAATTACTCATGTTAAATTTGAGTCTTTTCCTCCCGCAGAATTACCTCCTTCATGCATATCGTCCAACGAAAATGATAGATGCGGAAACAGACAAAAAAGTAGAAAATTACCAGAGTGAAAACTCTAAAAAGATGGAACACACCGACCTACACCTTCAATCTCAGTCAAATTCATTTATCCCATGAATGATTTCATCATGAAGCTATTTGCTAATCCCAATACGAAACATTATAGAGGTAAATGAGGTAAAATTATCGTACCAAGTTACTTTTTTTTATTGGAAAAGTTTAGATTAATTGAATTACAAGACTTAAACGAGATTAGAATAGATATCAAGTTCAATAAACATTTATAGATTATTTATTAATAAAAAATTTACGTCAACAGCAAAAATCATCGAATTCACCCGTGGCCTTATATCGAGTTTGTTCCTTGGATTAAGTTTTGTTAGTCTACAAGTTGCTCTTGGATCTAAATGAGATAGCATTAGCATACTTCCAAACTTGGCTGAACCCCACCCCACCACCCTTTATTTCCCTTTCCCTTTCACTTTCCTGGCTTGTGAGTTCTGACCCAACAGAGGCCACCACGCCCATACTATCCCAATATTCTCTTCTTTTTGGTGGCAGAAGAGAAGAGAAACAAGACCACATCCGCATTCATCATACCCACCTTAATTTCCCCTTTCCCTTTGGCATAGACTATAGACTAAAGTGTGTCAAACTCACTATGATACTGACACTACTGCCTCCTCCAAAATCACCATTCTTGAATACCCTTTTGCTCCTCTGCACTACTCTCCTCCTCCCACCTTGCTACCTGGCTCTCCCTGACCCTGATGCTGATGCGGTTCAGCCAATCATCCCAAACCCCTCATCTTCAACAGGAACAATCCCTGCATTCCCAGAACAAGCTGATGCTGCAGGGTGCCCTCTCAGCCTCTCAGATGAGCACTACGAAGGCATAAAGAGTGCATGTGGCTCCAACAAACATGCTGCAGATGATGATGATGACCTCCACCGTAGCAGATGCTGTCCTGTGCTGGCAGCGTGGCTCTATTCTGCATACTCAGCCACTGCCCTTAGTGGTGGAATGCAACATGAACGTGCCTCAAAGGGCCATACCACATCCTATGACATGCCCTTGTTGCCTGATGATTCAGAAACATGTGTGAGTGACTTGGGGAAGGCCTTGAAAATTAGAGGAATCCAGCTTTTTCAGCCCAATGAGACTTGTGATCTGGTCTATTGCTACTGTGGCATTAGGCTTCACCCTTTGACCTGTCCTGAGTCATTCTCAGTTACTCCAAGTGGAACTCTTGTTGTCAATCAAAGTGTGAAAAGATTGGAGAGGGATTGCTTCAGTAGCAGCACCAATGTCAATAAGTTTCCCGGCCTGGGAGGATGCTCCAAGTGCTTGCATAGTCTCTATTCGGTAAGTTTTCATTTTCATAGTTTCTTTTGGTGCTCTTTTCTCTTTAGCATTGTTTTTTTTTTTTTTTGGGGGGGGGGGGGATTTGATGGATATAGATCTTGTTCATTTGAATATGATCAAGCTGAGCGAGGCTTCATCTTGATTAAATCTTCAATCTTCATGCTTGGGTGATTGGGAAAGTTATTTTTTGCCTTCCTTTACTTTAGGATAGTGCTTAGTTACTGTTGATTTTTTGGTTGGCACTCTCCTTTACGCGCCTTTTGGATTTGTGTAGCTCACGAACGTTAACAGAATAATTAGTGGTATTTTGAAAATTAGTGAAATGAACTTCAGTCGAATGATTCGAATGTCTTCAAATCGTGTGTGCCTATAATAGATTAAGCACATGCAATGTCCCTATATTGTCTTCAACATAGAAATTTTTGGTTTCTTGGTGTTAAGCCATTTGTATTAGCAGATAGCAGTAGCCCTCCTCCTACCGCCCCTCCTTTGATAATCTAGGTTGTATCGCGTAAAAAAAGTTACTATGTCATGTAAAAACCAGATATTGTTTACGAGAAGAGTTTTATTATTTCTTAGATGCATTAAACATTACAAACGATTTTAACGCTCTAGCTTACAAGATGGTGTTCTTGTTCTTAGCCTGGCTGGCCATTAATGATGGTTTAATTGTAGAGACATAGTTGTACTTTGAATCCATTAATTTTTGCCTGTCACGTGCTGCTACCTAGTAAATTGACTGCGAAGCAGTAAAACAGAGATCTGATTGTCCCTCTGATTCTTCTGAAGTATTCACATATTGCCTGACACATTTCCTGCTTAACTTATTTAGTTATTGGCATTAGACGCTAGTATAATATCTGTGCCCATATTTGGATTTATCGTTCCTGGTTCTTATTTGATTTAGCAGTCTGCAAAAAATGCTGTCCCTTGTGCCTATTTTTTTTCCACGTATAAAAATCCATGCATTGTTTCAGAATCTTAAATTTATTTATTATTTAAAAAATGTTGGACTTCATTCAAGATGTTCCAAATGTTATTCTTATTCTGGGTTGTTGCTTCACAAAAAATAAATTAATCATAACAGTGTGTCCCACTATTATAATTTGTACAACCCCATCTATTTTCAAAGCAAAACTAAACCGGGACCTGTCTAAGCCGAATAATTAGTTGGTTGACATTTCTCCTATTTTTTATTTTGGTAAGAGATGGCATTGATGTGCAGCTTAATTTGACCATTTTTCCACGAGTGAATGTTACACCAATCAAGATTCAAGACTGTAATTTAACAAACCTCTTTTTGCCCCATGATGTGGCTTTTAATTCTAAATGAAAAAAATATTGCTTCTACGCAGCTTAGGAAGAATTCTTCAAATTCAAGCAAGTCAGAAGATAGGACCACCAAGATCCATAACAAAGATTGTGAACTAATGGGCCTGACATGGCTTCTGGCTAAGAATAGAACAGCTTACATTCACACAGTTTCTGGGGTTCTTCGAGCTTTGATGTTGAGCACTGAAGGCTCTGACCCACAATCATGCACTCTAAACAGTGATGGAATGCCTCTTGCCGTTGATTCCTCTGAAATGTCAGATGAATCTTCATCAACCAACCTACAAGCACCAATTTTCCTCTCTTTGTTACTATTTCTACATTATTTCACTCTATTATGGCACCTAACTGAAAACGAGTGCAAAGAGATTGATCCCCATTCCCCAACATGGCATTTGTAAATTTGAATCTGTGCTTTGGTGCTTAGGAGTGTATTTTTATTTTCTTTCTTGGGTGTTAATTTGTTTGAAAGAAAATTCATAATGGTTTTGTTTTGGTGGTCCTGGATTGCCATGTGCTAATAGCGACCGGTGTTTCGTTTCGGAGGGACAAAATTGGATTACATACAGTCGTAGTGGTGGCATTATTTTTAGACAGTTGTAAGTTTCACGGGGCATTTAGGGAGCGTTTACGTCTCCACCACAATGCCCGATATCTATGTGCTTAATTTGTCGTCTGAATTATACCAAGGATAACCATGTATCACGAGTTCAACATGGAAAACGGACGGGAATCTCATCAAGGTTAATTAATATAGAGATTTAGCATATTTTAAAGATAATACATAATTTTTTCAAACATGTTATAGAAAATATTTTTATTTACAAAATATCATATTACTTTTACTTTATTTTTTATTTTAAAATATTTGTATAAGAAATTGTAACAAGTTAAAAAAAAAACTAAATCTTTTTTCAGTTGATTCAGCAAGCAGTGAATTTGAACATGTGGAATCCTATATAAAACTCTAAAAGTTCATGCTCCGAAAGAGAAGGAATACTAAGCATGCATGCACATACATCACAAATATATATATATATATATATATATATATATATATATGAGAGAGAGAGAAATGATCAAATTGTATTGTATAACTTAAGTAATTATTATCCCATTTAATAATTTCATATAAAATATAATTTTTATTGAATAATATTTATATATTATTAAGATTATCTGTGTCAAAATTTATTAAAATTAAATAATAATAAAAAATAATTAAATAATTTATATTTTAATTTATTTTGAAAAGTTTATATTATTATAAATTTTAACTAGTATGAATAAGATAATAAATTATTTTAGATTAATATGAAATTTTATATATATGATCTAAAAGAAACCTTCAGTTCATAAATCTAAAAAAATTTAAAAATTATTGAATGATATAATAGTTGTGACACCCTCCACCCTTACAATTATAACTAACTAATTAAATAAATCATACAAAATTTATTTAAAAGATTATAAACACATAATAATAAAAGAAGAAAAAAATGCAAAATTAATTAATAATTTTTCTTTTTAAACACATTTAATTTAAATCAATTCAAAAGGGTAAAGGTTCACATCCACTTAGTGAAAACATAATAGAATATATTTTTTTTAATAAGAGATAAGATTATCCCGGCTCAAAACAAGGCCGTTCACTCTAAATAAATAATAAAAAGAAACTAAAGAAGAAAAGTATAACTTAATTATATCATTCACTAAATCATAATCCCTATCACAGACTAAGTCTCTCAATCTCTAGCATGTGACTCATCATATGAAGGCTCACCTGAAACAAAGTGGCAATCAGCCCAAACACAAACACACACCGGGAGTGAGTTATCACATTCGTATATAATAAAACATTAGAGCATGTGAAACATATAATACTTAAAGCTGAATTTATATAAATAGCATTACTGCACAAAATCGCACACATTATTCACACTCATTCAAGTTTTCACACTCCATAAAATAACATCAACCACAATTGTTAACTCAATGAAATTCAAACACAAGCGTTATGCAACAATTACACTAAGACTCAAGCCTATATGCAATGTGGTACCATGTCAGTGAAAAACAACACTGGGGCGCTTAGGAGTACATGACAAAGCACACCACACAATGGGTATACTCGGTCACTCTCACTAAGTAACATCATAAGGTGACCAGTCAGGGTTACTCTGTTTTGCGAGAATGCCCCAACCACATGGGATCAACATGGGCTTAAAGGAGCACTCAAACCGAGTATCTTTACCCCCAAGGCCTAGACTCCGAAGAATCCGTTTGGGCCTCACCTTCCTGATTCAGGTCCAACCCCTAAAATATATTTTTTTTTATTTGCACGCAGACACTGTTTATGAGTTATATAATACCCACGACCTCACTCTTATATTTCAACATATTTAACAAAATGCGCTACAGTTTAACCCTTCAGGATCCTAACTAGGAATCCTACAATTTTCTTTAACACTGCGCATAAAAGTTCTCTCAAGGTACACACTGGTCGGGTTACTGTATAACTCATAACTCACATGACAAGTAATATCTCTACAAATATCAATCACACACTCATTCACAACCATGTTTCATGTCTACAGTCTAACATTTCACACTCTAACTAATTACAAAATATACTCAACAATTAGATAACAATTTATCATAATAATAATAATATACAATATTTAACTTCAAGGCTTATAAACAAGTAACTATAAAATACACGTAAAATATATATATAAGTATATTATATTCAAAATATATAACAAAATATATATATTAACGTAAACGTAAACGTACATATCACATATAACATATAAAAAGTATTAAATATATATTAATATAAAGTAATCACAATAATATCAAATATATTATTAAGTAAATACAAATTATATATAACAATAAAATATATACTCATATTGATTTCTATGAACAACATGTATACCTATATTTTAAATATATTTCAACTAAGTTGCCAACATCAAGAAAATGCCTAATTACAATGTGAATACAATTTTAGTTAATTTCTTTAAATGATTTTAGCCAATTCAATTATCCAACAATCCCTACACCTATGAATTTCATGACAAGAAATTACCCACGTGAAATAAAATATACAGTTTGTAAAAAAAAACAGTATCAATATATATGTACACGTATACACTGCGGTGTAAAAATAATTATCTGGACACAATATACATTAGCACAGGAAAAAGATTGAAAGGCCAACATATTTGGTATAAACAAAATCACCACCACACAATTTTTATGTTAATTATAAAGAATTCTAATTCCTAAGGTACACACCTAACAGAGAAACACATCAATCCTACAACAAACTCGCAACAGAACACCAATTGGTTCATCAAACACACTCAATCCGCGATTAAACATGAAAACATAATTAAATTCATAAACACCCCAAAATAACCCAAAAATTGATCCTCTAGGGATCCCTACACATGTTCATTCTAATCCCCAAGCGTGAGTAACTCATCCCTTACCTCGAGGTAGTCGCTTAAATGTTCTCTGTTAGCAATGGTGGCGTCTCTGGTGCTCTCTAGAGCTCCTCCTCTGATTGCTCTGTTAGGGTTCTTGTGCGTCAGAAAAGAATGTGTTTTCCAAAAAGCTGTAAGTTAACATTTGGCTTATATAGTGAGAATTTATGACCTAATAATTTTTTTTTATTTTTTCTTATTTATTTATGTATTAATTTATTATTTTCTTATTTACTTATTAAAGTTACGGCTGTTACAATAGTTCATCAAAATTATATGAATAAATTTTTTACATTCTTTTACTCAACAAAAACATAATTTCATTGTCTATTTTATCAATTAAATTATATTTCCTTAAAAAGAAAGAAAGAAAAAAATAATATTTAAAAACACAATTAAAGATAGTAGTTTAATTAGCAAGTGTAATAATAGGAATAGTTGTTCCCTATAGGTGTAACTAAGCCCACCAGTAGTCTCATAATTAGTCAAAAGCATAAAATATTGATAGGAATTTCACCCAGAAACCAAATATTTTAATTAGGTGGTTAAAAAAAACTAAAATGTTAATATTTTTATTCTTTCCAAAACTAAAATCTTAACATTTTTATCATTAAAAGATGAGTTAAAAACTGTTATTATCATCTTAAAAATCCCACTCAACGAAAAAAAAAAAGAATCATCTTAAAAATCCCACTCTGAAATATTTAGCAACTTCTCCCTTTGCTTCATTCTTGAAGATTCCTTTACGTTATTGTCCAGTTCTCCCTCAGGAACTGGTCTTGGAAATCCTGTCATGGCTTCTGATGCGACTCGGGTGTGTTTGCAAGTCTTGAAATTTCTTTTGTGAAAGTGCACCTTGGAAGATCTTCCAGAAACACCTCCGTCCTCTACACGTTATTCGACCAGACTAAGATTGGGCTCGACACTGCTGCTCCGCAGAACGTTTACTGAACGACCCATCATCCATAGTTGATTATGGTGGTGGCTCCCCAACCAATCACAATTATGAGGTCATTGAAGTCTGCAATGGAGACCTATATCTCATCAACAGAGAGACTGTGTCCTATTTTGGAACCCCGCTACTAGGTTAATAATGTCCCGACACTCGCCATGCATACCTAGTAATTAACATATTTTTCAAATGATGGGCTTTGGCTATGACGATTCAGGAGACACCTACAAAGTGGTTGAGGATTGCAACTCACTGGAAACGGAAGTGAGAATTCACCGTCTGGGTCACAATTGTTGGAGGATCGTTGTAAGATGGAGTGGTTTTCCTAAATTAAGGAATGTTCATGGTCAATACGTAATTTAAATATTCATTTGATTTAAGGAATGAGACACACATATTTGTCACTGCCTGATGATGGTCTTAATATAATCTTCTTGGCCGATCTAGGGGTTTTGAGGGGCTGTTTATGCCTCTGTGTCACCACGGAAATCATTATTTCTCTGTTTGGCAAATGAAGGAGTCTTGGACTACATTGCTGAATGTTAATTGTGAGCATTTCCAAATCTTCAATTCATATTGTAAATATCGGTTCCCGTTGTGCATATCTGAAGACCGTGATATTCTGTTGCTGTCAAGCAATGAAGTTTTTGAAGTTATTACGTATAACCGGAGAGATAACAGACTAGAGTATACTGACATTAGCTCCAACAAAGTTTGGTTGCACTCCAGTGATTATGTTGAAAGCTTGGTTTTGCCTTATTGTAACTGAGGTCCTCCACAATGGTTGGCTTATCTGAGTTCATGTGATTGTCAAGTAAGTAGTTTTAGAACCTTGTCATTTCATACATAGTGATGTGAATATTTTTTGTGGTTCCGTAACTGACTAATTTGTTGGTTAGTTCTTTTAGCTGTTGTTATCATGGTTGTATCAAAATCTATGGATTGGATGAAGTTTATTTTTTAAAATTTTTCTGTTTTTTTTATAAATGACTGTTTTTGCTCGCTTTCTCAGTTGAAAGCCTTTTCTTTTCTACAGCTGACATGCTTGTATACTTTGAATTAGCACCGAAGGTAATTTATTTCTTTGTTTACCGAGGGATTTGGCTATACGGTTAGCAATAGCAATGCATGCATTTATTCTTTTTGTGTTTCTGTTTTAACTTTTACTGCATTTTCTGTTCTTGGTTGAAACCTTATTCTCATTCCTTTAACTCCTTCACTTTCTCTTGTTGTAGAATCTTGTGTAAGGGGATTGTACCTGTCTGATTAGTTGTTCTTTTTGTAGTTGGCAATCAAGGTACAGATACCCTCCAAAGGTACACCTGTAAGGATTTGCAAAACATTGTAGTGATGTTGAAACTTCAAAGAATGTCAAGGGAAATTCTACAGAAGTCTATATGCACTCGGGTTCTGTGGAAATATTATAATGATATGGAAAATAGATTTAAGGCTCAATCAGCCAGAAAATTTTCAAGACATTATATATCATGACCAATATTTTGGTGGAACCTTTATTATTATTAATTCATTTATTTTGTCTTTCTATATGTTAGTGGCAATGATAGTTATTATTTAAAAGATCAACTATGTTGGGAATCTCAATATATCAAACAATTATGATTGCTAAATGCTGCTTTATGAAAAATTTCCAATTTTAAAGCTAGTTTCTTTTTTAAAAAATAAATTTTGAACATTGAACTGCCTTTAATGAAATCTATTTCTAAATCAGCCTTTGGATTCAAAACAAGTTTTGAAACTGGTATATGATTCAGAAATGGTTCTAACCAGTTTTGAAATCGAACTACTTTTAAAACTGGTTTCAAACGGTTTACATAAAATCCAAACTACAATTGTAGAAAAATATAGTTTGATTTGAATGTAGTTTAATTTTTAAAAAATCTAAACCATGCCCACCCCAACCATAATGGTTGGAGCAAAATCTTTGCATTGAATGATGTTATTTTATGTTTGTTAATTTTAAGCTAGGGCATGATTTTCCAAAGGGGAAATTGATCCTCTCCCGAATATTCAGTTATCTGCTTGGTCTTGAGATTTTAGAAAGCTTTAAGCATAATGCAGAAGAAAAAAACAGTTATGTAAGTTATGTTCAAAGCTTGTTTTTGCTGTGTAGTAATTAACCTATTGCTTAAATGAATTGTTGTTAAATCATCTTTCTGCTTAGTTGGATATGTTGTGGGTGAATGATTCTATTGGTTATTGCTAATGGTTGGTTGGCTTAAATAAGGTTTATTTTAATTTTCTATTTGTCATAAGCAAGCACGTGATTTTCCAAATTGGAATTTGATTTTCTCCTGAATATTATATTTTTGGCTTGGTCTTCAAAGCATTTGAAATATATAATACAGACAATAAAAGAAGCTATTTCAATTCGTCAATTCGCTCTGAATTTTCCTTATAAATGCCAGAATTGTCAATGTCTTTTTGAATTGAACCTGTTGAAGATCATAGAAAGGCTTTTCTGGTGAGTCTTTTGCTTGCCTTAACCTGTCACAATGGAAGCTTGGGATGGGAATAAGATATGTGGCGAAAGATGTGATTATTTTTTCTCTATTTATTGAAAATTTTGCTTTAGTGACACTGAATTAGCAAAACATGAATTTAATTTAACAAAATAATTGGTGATAGAATTCATGCTTAGGGGTGAATGTGAGCTGCAAGTTATTTGAGATGAAAGGGAGATGCCGTGTGTTTGGTGAAAGTTAATTCTAGGTGAAATATTTCAAAAATATACAAGTCCTTCATCCCAAAGTGAGAAGAAAGGAAATGAAAGTAAATAGAGAAGAAGGCCGTACACTCTTGAGGATAGTCTCACATCGGATGTTTAACAAACTTGATAAACGCTTATATAGCTGGATAGACCATTCCCTTATAAACTGATTTTTAAGGGAATCTTCCGGATGTCTTTGTTGCACTATAATCTTGTGTTTAATTTTTTTATCCTATCAAATTATTTTAATTCAAATCTTTCATCTCTTTTATCTTCTCTTTCATTTTTATTAAATCATTTTACTTTTAATTTTTTTTCATCTATTTTTATTCATTTTCATTTCTCACACTTTTATTCATTTTCAAGTGTCTCTACCAAACATACCCTTAAATATTAAATATAACAAGTTAATTCTATACGTGTGTTGATACGAATAATTGGCTACACATGTTGACAAATATCTAGTTTCGGTTTCCTTTTTACCCTCTATCATAAATGAATGGCACATTTCACAATCAACACACTCATCCTTTATGCTTTCAACAAAATATTAAAATGAATGAGGACAAATATGAAATAGCCGTTTGTAGGTTGATTTCAAAATGGTGAATGGAGATACATGACCAAAAAGAGACGAGAGGAGGATTACAAGTTAATATGAACAGAGTGATGAGAGTAAAAAAGTAATCACAAGACTACGCCATTTTCGTTACAATGCGTACACTTAACCACAAGCGTCCTCCCCTGTTCCTTAAAAACAGTCTTACAGCTGCCATTACAGTGAAAGCAAGGCAAGAACCTAATGCATTTCCAAAAATTCATGTTAAAATGTAAAATGGTTTTTTTTTTTAATACAATTGAAAGTGCAGCATGTAATAACCAGAGTACAGAACCAAATCTCAAAATTGCCCAAACATTTCTATTTTAAACCAACCTTTATTTTAACGCATAGTCCATATTTTGTAGCTAACTGAAAGATAGTTATTTGTATTGCTTAATTGAATGTTGTATTTTCATTGTCCAATATAAAATTGTCACTTACTAAGTAACGGCTGAATTCCTTCTCTACAACTAATTTAGCATCTTGGCGTATTTTTAGAAACTATTTAAAATGGAGTTGTTTTGAAACATATTATTAAAGTGGGTGAGGTTGTTTTCTATGACATGTCAAATATTTCATTTTTAATAAATATTGAACTAAAAGTTCACATGTTGTCTATATTGAACTCGCCAATGATCAGTATATTCAGAAGATACCTATTATATACCAGCAAATCCTGTGTGCGCATCATGTGGACTCTAAAGACCTACAAATGTGTGTTTTCAATTAATTTTTAAAAAACAAAAATACCATTCAAACAATTTTAAAAATGTTCTATTCTAGTAAATAGATTATAAAAGTGTCTCAGTTTGGTCAATTAGTCCCTTCTCT
Organism: Glycine max; assembly: GCF_000004515.6. Classification (NCBI taxonomy): domain Eukaryota; kingdom Viridiplantae; phylum Streptophyta; class Magnoliopsida; order Fabales; family Fabaceae; genus Glycine; species Glycine max. The sequence continues at coordinate 41,915,028 of NC_038241.2, forward strand.
ACCCTTGTTATGTATCTGTGAAACTTTATGGAGTAAAACTTGATAAAAATAAATTGTATAAAGAATTTAATGTTATAAACTGTCAATATAAATAATTTTACACGTACAATCCATCCAAAAATTGTATTGGTATAACTTTTAACTTATTTATTATAAAAGTAAATAAATTTCATATATACTTGTTTGTAATTAATAGTTTAAAACTCTTTTAAATTAACAGTAAATAAAATAATTATTTTTATTTTAATATAGTCATACATGTATTTTTCTAAAAGTATCTCAATGAATTTAGTGTAAAATTAATTTTTTATGAATTTGGTATCCATTATATGTGCTAAATATAACAATATGTAATGAAGAAAAATATAATAGCAATGTGATACAACATAACATTAGGACTACCAAACATGTGAATCAATTGGTACAACAAGATTGTTTTTACTCAATCGGTGGTAATGAATTCAGATATTGAATAACACTTATGTATTTTGTTGTACATAACACTAATTTGTTACATAGTTACTCATAGTCATAGATAAGCCATTATATTCCATCCAAATATAACACAAATGCGATGTACAGACCTTGCAAACCATAATAAAGGATATGTTTTGTAAATTAACTTATCAAGACCACTATAAAGACTTGTCGTAATATAAGATCCGTTTACTCTATCAATTAGTACCAAACAAGGAATCATATGTAATTTGGTGTTCATTTATGTTGAAAGTTTCACCAAGATTTGAGATGAAAATAAAAAAGAATTATTCACTCAATTATTTACTAAAAAGTTTTTTTTTTTCACTCAGTAACAAAAATATTATATTATGTGCACATAAATTTTTAAATCATTCACCGAGCATGAATGATGTTATATCCTAAAATCTATCATAAATTTTTTGAAAACATGACATTTAAAATACAAAATAGTCATTAATCCAAATCCAAATCGATCAATCCTAAAATATAAGTTCTCATAGAATTCTGCTTAAATAATAGTAGTAACTTTTAACAACGAAGTATGCAAAAGCATGAATGGTGGTGAGGGATACCATTGAAAACATCAAATTTGCATCTTCTCCCGTAAATAATTAATCACGGAAACTAAACCCAAACCCGTTTTAGCGGGGAGAAAAATCAGCTGTTACGGTATCTATTAGTGGAATAAGCTGTTATGATCCTACTATTAAGCATGCTACCTACAAACTCGAATCTAATGCTAGACATGGAAGAAGGTGGCTACTAGTGGTAGTAGGTGTAAAAACGATGCGCGGGAAGTTTAACCTGAGACAGTTACATAGCAGCATCTTTCATGTTCAACGACCAACCAATTATCCAAAACCCCATTTCGAAGACCCACACACTGTGAAATGCACCAAAGCCATCTCTACCCACATGCGCAATGGCCACTGCGACTTGGCTCTCTGTGTCTTCGACGCCATGCCGCTTCGAAACTCTGTCTCTTACAACGCCATGATTTCTGGATACTTGAGGAACGCAAAGTTCTCCCTTGCAAGGGACCTGTTTGACAAAATGCCCCACAAAGACTTGTTTTCATGGAATCTAATGCTAACTGGGTATGCCAGGAACCGCAGACTCCGTGATGCCCGCATGTTGTTTGATTCAATGCCCGAAAAAGATGTTGTTTCCTGGAATGCCATGTTGTCTGGTTATGTCCGGAGTGGGCACGTTGATGAGGCAAGGGATGTTTTTGATAGGATGCCTCACAAGAATTCCATTTCCTGGAATGGGTTGCTTGCAGCATACGTTCGGAGTGGGAGACTCGAGGAGGCTCGTCGCTTGTTTGAGTCCAAATCAGACTGGGAATTGATTTCTTGTAATTGTTTGATGGGTGGGTATGTGAAGAGAAACATGTTAGGTGATGCTAGGCAGCTTTTTGACCAAATTCCTGTTAGGGATTTAATCTCCTGGAATACCATGATTTCAGGTTATGCACAGGATGGAGATTTGTCACAGGCTAGGAGGTTGTTTGAGGAGTCTCCAGTTAGGGATGTTTTCACGTGGACAGCGATGGTGTATGCATATGTGCAGGATGGGATGTTGGATGAAGCGAGGAGAGTTTTTGATGAAATGCCACAGAAAAGAGAGATGTCGTACAATGTCATGATTGCTGGTTATGCACAATACAAGAGAATGGACATGGGAAGGGAGTTGTTTGAGGAAATGCCTTTTCCGAATATAGGTTCGTGGAATATCATGATAAGCGGCTATTGTCAGAACGGAGATCTAGCGCAAGCTAGGAACTTGTTCGATATGATGCCTCAGCGTGATTCTGTATCTTGGGCAGCTATTATTGCAGGTTATGCTCAGAATGGTCTCTATGAAGAAGCTATGAATATGCTTGTGGAGATGAAACGAGATGGAGAAAGTTTAAATAGATCTACCTTTTGTTGTGCTTTGAGCGCATGTGCTGATATAGCTGCTTTGGAGTTAGGTAAACAAGTTCATGGACAGGTGGTGAGGACAGGGTATGAGAAAGGGTGTTTAGTGGGGAATGCACTTGTTGGAATGTATTGTAAATGTGGCTGCATAGATGAAGCTTATGATGTGTTTCAAGGAGTACAACATAAAGATATCGTCTCTTGGAACACAATGTTAGCTGGCTATGCTAGGCATGGATTTGGAAGACAGGCTTTAACTGTATTTGAGTCGATGATCACAGCAGGTGTTAAACCGGATGAGATTACCATGGTACATATTTTATGCATTTCTCATGCATGAATAACTGCTCCTCATCTAATTGTGTCGAAAACTAACAATTCATTGCTTCCTATTTCACTTCATTGTATTTTAACTTATACACATAGCTGACTTACAACTCAATTTTCTGATAAAAAATTTCTTGATTAATACGGTTAAATCTTCTCCTAAGGAAATACCTGGGCTGCTACAATGGATTCTGAGTCCAGTCTGAATACATTTTTCATGGACGAAACAAAGCTTATGGTTTTCTTTTTATCTGTTTATTTTCATATAACTGCTGGAATAGATTCAAGCTGTATATGAAAAATACATTTTTAATTCAAATTTGTTGGTTTTAGTATCAAGATGCCCCATTCCACCACTTGTCTGGTATTATGTCGGTAAAGTTGAGTTCCCTTATTTAGCTATGAATTATATATCATATCTTGTAGTGCATGCATTTACATTTGTTAGAGACGAAATACTTTATTTAAAGTACGGCAAAAGCTGTTGTCAAAACAAAAAAAGTACGGCAAAAAGCTGATGGAGCAAGAGAAGTAGCACAACTTTTATGGGCAACCCTCAATCACTTTTGTTATATAAATAGACTGCACGCATACAACTTTTTCCTTGAACGCATAGGAAAATTCAATTAGAATGCACCAAATGCAGGCAAAAACTTCAATTGCAAAGGATAATCTTATGTGTGCTGTACCGTTATCTCTTAAGTTGTCAAACAGGTGGTTCTTGCATTGATAAGAGTCATACAGTGTTTCCCTTCTATATTGGCTATTTTCTTTTCTAAAGTTATCCCAATCTTTCAGCTAGGTTTTCTTTCTGCAGGAGCAAGTGAGGTAATTAATAGTTGCTTATGTGGTTTCCTACTTGTCTTGTATACAAATATGATCATAATCATAAAGCATTGGCAAACTAATAAGAAATGGGACATTAATAATATTATTTTTTTTATCTAGAATTAAGTAGCTTGTTTTTTTACTCTCTATCAGTAAAAGCATTCTGCTTATTCTTCTTCTAATCATGTTTCAGGTTGGTGTTCTGTCGGCTTGCAGTCATACTGGCTTAACAGACAGGGGTACTGAATATTTTCACTCAATGAATAAGGATTATGGTATAACACCAAATTCAAAACACTATGCTTGCATGATTGATCTTCTCGGTAGAGCTGGTTGTCTGGAAGAAGCACAAAACTTAATCAGAAACATGCCTTTTGAGCCAGATGCTGCAACATGGGGAGCTCTATTAGGTGCGAGTCGGATTCATGGCAATATGGAACTGGGTGAGCAGGCAGCTGAGATGGTTTTCAAGATGGAACCTCATAACTCAGGAATGTATGTTCTTCTTTCAAATTTATATGCAGCTTCAGGCAGATGGGTCGATGTTAGTAAGATGAGATTAAAAATGAGGCAGATTGGTGTTCAGAAAACACCAGGGTATAGTTGGGTTGAGGTACAAAACAAGATTCATACATTCACAGTTGGGGATTGTTTTCACCCAGAAAAAGGTAGAATATATGCCTTCTTAGAAGAGTTAGATCTAAAAATGAAACATGAGGGGTATGTTTCTTCAACAAAATTGGTTTTGCATGATGTGGAAGAGGAGGAGAAGAAGCATATGCTCAAGTATCACAGTGAGAAATTAGCTGTAGCATTTGGAATTCTGACTATGCCCTCTGGTAAACCAATACGTGTCATGAAAAACTTGCGAGTTTGTGAGGACTGTCATAATGCCATCAAACACATATCCAAGATTGTTGGAAGGTTGATAATCGTAAGGGATTCTCATCGCTATCACCACTTCAGTGAGGGTATTTGTTCTTGTCGGGATTACTGGTAACAGTGGATAAATATGACAAAAGTTAACCTAATTATAAGTTTAAATTGTACCCTCCCTTGAGCTGAGTAAATATAAATATTTTTATTGGGAGACAAAAAATTTCCTGTTATGATCTTTTTTGTGCTCTCGTGTAATTTTCACATAAAAAAAATCTTTTAATTTTTTAACAAGTGTTTTAATAAGATCATATTTTAAAGTTGAACCTTTCTCTTTGAGAAAAGGAAAATGTGTTACACTTTCATATAAAGGGCACTTCTAGGAGTACTTTTCCTCTTTTTGCTACAATTAATATTAGTCACAGCAATTCCTTAATGGAAAAATTATCCATTCATTTTTTTAATGAATATCCATTCATTGTTTGATTCAAGAACTTAATATATAAATTCTCTCTTCAAATTTTGAATTTTAATTATCAATTTTGAACTGAAAGATAAAGTGAAGTTTTGAAAATATCAACTTTGAGACTTCAATTGAAGTCTTTATTTTATATTTTGGGATACCAAGTTGCTATTAAAGTTAACAGTAGCAATGGAGAGAAAAATAGGGATTAATAGTAACTTTCGTTAATTTATTCAACACGATATGATTGTTTTTTTTTTTTTTACATATTTAGGGATTAAATTATAATTTTTCAAGAATTAAATTGACATTATTTTACACTTTTAAAGACAAAAGTGATCATTTACCAAAAAAATAATATTAGGAATTTCATTCAATATAAATTAGTACTAAAGAAGGGCTAAGAGCAGTTACATTTGTGGTAAAATGAGTTTAAAAAGAAAATTGTGTTGGAGATTATATTTCATTATAAAAATATTAGCAACACATTTTCCAATACACTATTTTAAACATGTTTTCTATTATTAGCTGAATTTATCAAAATTACAAAATTTTATGGGTCCCATAATTCATTTAATGACCATCTCTTTTACTTTTGTAGTTTTCAATAAATTTCAATAATCAATAGTGGAATCTATGCTAAAAAGAATATGTTATTAGCACTCCCATATCAGTATTTAACATTTTTCAATTATAAATTAGTGTTAATTTTTTTTTGGTAAAATGAGTATTAAAAAAACATCCTTGGTTTGAAGTTTGAACCATGGTGAAAAAACATGTTTGGTATCATGTATTGGGTACGAGCGCCAAAATTTTAATTAAACAAAAAGAAGCTGTATACATTACTATACTTGACCTTGTTACCTTGGTGCTACTAGTGTTCCATAATTCGCACGCGTTAGTATGGTAATTGATGAACAGCTTCAATATAATGCAATTCAAGTATGTTGTGAGACACTTGCGTATGCGCAACTCACGTTGTCTGTGTACGAATAATTATTATAGGAGTAAGAGACGAAGCACGAACAGCTACTCTCCATCCTCTGTCAAATTCAAAGACCCTGACATTGTTACATGGAACAAAGCCATTTCTTCCCACATGCGCAACGGCCACTGCGACTCCGCTCTCCGTGTCTTCAACTCCATGCCTCGCCGGAGCTCTGTCTCCTACAACGCCATGATATCTGGGTACTTGAGGAACGCCAAGTTCTCCCTCGCAAGGGACCTGTTTGATAAAATGCCTGAGAGGGACTTGTTTTCCTGGAATGTTATGCTCACTGGATATGTCAGGAACCGCAGGCTCGGCGAGGCCCACAAGTTGTTTGATCTAATGCCCAAAAAGGATGTTGTTTCCTGGAATGCCATGTTGTCTGGGTATGCCCAGAATGGGTTTGTTGATGAGGCAAGGGAGGTTTTCAATAAGATGCCTCATAGGAATTCCATCTCCTGGAATGGGCTGCTTGCAGCTTATGTTCATAATGGGAGACTCAAGGAGGCACGTCGCTTGTTTGAGTCCCAATCAAACTGGGAATTGATTTCTTGGAATTGTTTGATGGGCGGGTATGTGAAGAGAAACATGTTGGGTGATGCTAGGCAGCTTTTTGACCGAATGCCTGTTAGGGATGTCATCTCCTGGAACACTATGATTTCCGGTTATGCCCAGGTTGGAGATTTGTCTCAAGCTAAGAGGTTGTTCAATGAATCTCCAATTCGGGATGTGTTCACATGGACAGCGATGGTGTCTGGATATGTGCAGAATGGAATGGTGGATGAAGCAAGAAAATATTTTGATGAAATGCCTGTTAAAAATGAAATTTCTTACAATGCAATGCTTGCGGGCTATGTGCAATACAAAAAAATGGTCATTGCAGGGGAGTTGTTTGAGGCAATGCCTTGTCGGAATATAAGTTCATGGAATACCATGATTACCGGCTATGGTCAGAATGGTGGTATAGCTCAAGCTAGGAAATTGTTTGATATGATGCCTCAGCGCGATTGTGTATCTTGGGCGGCTATTATTTCTGGTTATGCTCAGAATGGTCACTATGAAGAGGCTCTAAACATGTTTGTTGAGATGAAACGAGATGGGGAAAGTTCAAATAGGTCTACTTTTAGTTGTGCTTTGAGCACATGTGCCGATATTGCTGCCTTGGAGTTAGGGAAGCAAGTTCATGGGCAGGTGGTGAAGGCAGGATTTGAGACTGGGTGTTTTGTGGGAAATGCACTTCTTGGGATGTATTTTAAATGTGGCAGCACAGATGAGGCTAATGATGTGTTTGAAGGAATAGAGGAGAAAGATGTCGTCTCTTGGAACACAATGATTGCTGGTTATGCTAGGCATGGATTTGGCAGACAGGCTTTAGTTTTATTTGAGTCAATGAAGAAAGCAGGTGTTAAACCTGATGAGATTACAATGGTATACATTCTATGCTTTCAGATTTTTTATTTAGAGCTTATCGTTTGCATGGATTTCTACTAATTTATCCAGTTGTGTGGAAATTTGAACCAGTACCATCAGTACTTCCTATTTTACACAATTAGTACATTCCAACTTAATCTTCTGATTGAATTGTTTCAGGTTGGTGTTCTGTCTGCTTGTAGTCACTCTGGCTTGATAGACAGGGGAACTGAATACTTTTATTCAATGGATAGGGATTACAATGTAAAACCAACTTCAAAACATTATACTTGCATGATTGATCTTCTTGGAAGAGCTGGCCGCCTGGAAGAAGCAGAGAATTTAATGAGAAACATGCCTTTTGACCCAGGTGCTGCATCATGGGGAGCTCTACTAGGTGCAAGCCGGATTCACGGCAATACTGAACTGGGTGAGAAGGCTGCTGAGATGGTTTTTAAGATGGAACCTCAGAACTCAGGGATGTATGTCCTTCTTTCAAATCTATATGCAGCTTCTGGCAGGTGGGTTGATGTTGGCAAGATGAGATCAAAAATGAGGGAAGCTGGTGTGCAGAAAGTAACTGGATATAGTTGGGTTGAGGTACAAAACAAGATTCATACATTCTCGGTTGGGGATTGTTTCCACCCAGAAAAGGATAGAATATATGCCTTCTTAGAAGAGCTAGATTTGAAAATGAGGCGTGAGGGGTATGTTTCTTCAACAAAACTGGTTTTGCATGATGTGGAAGAGGAAGAAAAGGAGCATATGCTCAAGTATCACAGTGAGAAATTAGCTGTAGCATTTGGAATTCTGACTATACCAGCTGGCAGACCAATACGCGTCATGAAAAACTTGCGTGTTTGTCAAGACTGTCATAATGCCATCAAACACATATCCAAGATTGTTGGAAGGTTGATAATCTTAAGGGATTCTCACCGCTTTCACCACTTCAGTGAGGGTATTTGTTCCTGTGGGGATTATTGGTAAGAATGGAGAGATATGGTGGAAATTAACCTAAGGATTAGTTGTACTCTTTGGGCATATTTATAATTATGTCTGTCTTGTTCCATGCGAATGTATAAAACTGACAAGGGTGATCACAAAATCTGAATTACTCAGCCTTATTCAGAATCACAAAGTATCACTATCATGATCTGATGGAAGTTGGAATGCGAGATTGCATGACTTGCATAGAATAAATGGAAGAGAAAGCTGAATGCACTTGATAGAATTACTTGGCCACTTGTGCGCGAAATCTGAGCACGATAGCAACTCCCAACTAACATGATTGCACCCCTTAAAGTATACAGTATTGAAGTCCCCTTATGGCTGCTGCGGTGGGGCGTGAAGACTAGAGTGATAAGTTTCGCCTTCCGATCTAGCACGAAACATTACTTCATTTTTATTTGTATTCATATCCAATACAATTTTTAAGTATAAAAAATATTAATAATTATTTTTTTATTACACTCATTTTTTACTTATTTCTTATTTATTTTATGCCTAGTCACTATTATTGGAAAGTTCTATGTTAAAAAAGAATTATGACTAGTTTGGATAAACAATTTAATCAAATGTTTATTAAGTGTCCATGTAATTGTGAATTATTTTCATACATTATTCTCAAACATTTGATAAACGAATTATTTTAATGCAAACCATTGTTTTACTTATTTACAAGCAAAAATAATTATGTGAGAATATAAAATGTGTTGAATGATAAGAAAGAATAAAAGAAAAGAAAGATCACGAATTTGATATCCTTTACTAACAAAACTAACATTTTAATAAATTAACATTTGTAATATAGTCCCGAGTGCTTTGAATCGATTCTTATAAGGTGTTCTACTTCAGTTTTCGATCAGCCATAATTCATTTTAATTTGTCAATGATTAATTCTAATATTTATTTATTATAGAAGTTCACATATAATTTATGATGATAAATAGCATACCCATCTCAGACCAAGTTGAGATGCGACTCTTGATGGATAAGGAGCCAATAATTATGTTGATCATCTTTGACCAATAAAGTACAATAGGCTCCACCAAAAAAAGAAAGAAAGTACAATAGGCCTAAATAATTATGTTGATCATCTTTGATCCACTCTGACTCTCACGTAAATTGACAAATAACTCGTTTTTATTGAAAATTCGGGAGAAATTTTGTCCTACTATGAAATAACTTAATTGTAATTAAAAAGGACATAAAGTCTCAGCTCTCAACAACTTAATCTTTCTTGAGAATCAACGGATTTCGATCCTCTAGAGTTACTCAGAGAACTGCATGAATCCCAATCATTCAATTTATTGCATAACAATTAATATTTTAAAATAAAATAAAATTTAATAAACCCACAACTGCACAACCTGCAGTTTCTTAGCGGAGTCGAATGCGTTGTATCTGAGGCCTCCAACGACAGGGGAAGAGCATGTTTTGCTAACATTGTCTCCTTTTTAGTTTCATAATAAAATGTGACTAGTATACATTGCATTTCCGTACACAAAATAAATAATTACAACAGTAATACAAGATGGCAGTTCATGACTAAATGAGTCCTAGCACTAACAACGAGGAGGATTTGCATGTAGTGCTTCAAACCACCAAAGTTATAATCAAGCATGGAGGGCAGCAATCTCACCTGTCACTCCATCCACTGCCTCATCATTTACCTCCGTAATTGGCTCTTGCTAAAGCAAAAAAAAAACGTGACATGAATATTGACAACACATATTGCAACCAATTATTGGATATTCTCATTATTTCAAAACCTCCAGCCAAGGAGAAATTATTTCATGGTCTTAGACCATGTGGTTCCCACCTTTTTTTATGTGACGCATTATTAACACTTTTATAAATTGAAAATTGTGATTACGTGGGTTACTAGAGATTGGTCGGGATCACATGACCTTGACCATATAATAACTTCTCTCAGCAAATAGCCATGCACTTGAAAAGATAGAGTTAGCTACCTCTGGATCTTTATTTTGTTTCAAAACTACACACTTGGAAGCACTAATGCTGGCACTCTTCAACAAGCTACGTGCACTGTAGTTTGGTTTGGAGGTTCCATTTTGAGCACCTGTCTCATCAGAACCTGGAGGACTCTGCTGAAGATTTGATCCACTTGGCTTTTCAGAATCGTTGTTTTGTTTACTTTCATCCTTGGGAGCACAAACTCGCTCTCTGCAAAAAGTGAAATTGCATTAGTCAAATGCGTATGACTCACTACCACAGAAAAGGTTAGCAGGCTTGTCTGCGAAATTCATCTTTGAATAGACATTAATAATCTGGATGGATGTTTAAAATCCAAGAGAATAATAGTAAAGTATAAAACAAATTAAATCTTCTAGAGAAAAAGACTAGGGCTGTTTAATGTGCAAGTTGGCAATCCAATTTTTGAAGTTAATCAAGTTTGAACCAAATGTAGAACCAACACTTGCCTAGGTAAGGAGGCATGCTGTCTCTGCAATGGTGGAGTGCTTCGTTCACCTTTGCCATAATGCTCCTCAAGATGTGCAAACTGTCGCTTGAACCGATCAACCCCACTACGCAAAAAGATAATATAGAATTGACAACCAATAACATGTTAGAGTTCTTAGATGACATGCGGAATACAGAAAAGAAAATTAGCCATTAGGAATTTTGTATTGAGACAGAATTTTAACTCTATAAAGAATAGCATCAACAAAATTTATATTCATAAGAAATTAAGATTTTAAAAGTATGGCAAGTAAAATAAGCATGACTATGTTTTGCTAAGAGAGGTTCTAGTTCTGTATAGATATTTGCAAAACAAAAATTAAAAAAAACAAAATCAACATAGTCTCAGGGCAACAGCAATAAATCGAAGCAAGTTCCTGTTAACAGTTATAAAATTATGTATTACCTTGGATACATGAAGCTAGTTTGATCTCCACCACGAAGATACTCCTGGAGCATCTGGGGATGATACTCCAAAATCTGTTCACTTGAAATATTTACATAATTCTTACCACAGGACAAAGAAGACAATAAATTGAAGCAGGAACAACATAAATGTACTATGATCACACCTCTCGATAAATCAACTCTCTAACATCATCTTTGGTCAATTTCCTTCTCTCAAATTCAAACTCAAGTTTTGAAATGGGTTGAGTGGATGGTTCACGGTCCATGTTCGCCAAGCCAGTGAAGTAAGGATCAGATAATGCCTGATATCACAAACATGACAGAAATAATGAAATATACTCTTAGGTAATTATCAATGAAATTATATATAGGTGATAGGAGATTAACCTCTTCAGCTGATGGACGATCTTTTGGATCAAATGCAAGTAGGCGCTCCAGCAAACGAAGAGCCAATGGATCTGCATTTGGAAATTTTTGGGAGAATGGAATTGGTTGTTTTTTCCTCATGCTATTAAGATACCTTTTAGCCTTTTCATTTCGAATCTGTAAAATTAAGATTCAGAATTTATCCACTAGAGGATATGGTATAGATAACAATAAACCATAAGGTGTATATTGAAAACATAACACAGGAAGAATTTTTAAAAAAAGGAACATTGGAAATTTAGAATTACTCCCATTATACCATGTCACAAGCCTGCACAATTGATTTCAGAAAACTTCAAATTAGATTTTGATATACTAACCCTTGCAATGGACTCAGGAGGAGGAGTCCCAAGCAAATCAGTCATGAGATCCAATTGGTGCACAACATTTTTCCCAGGAAACAATGGCTTCCCAGTGAGCATTTCTGCAAATATGCACCCAATGCTCCAAATATCAATTGCAGGGGTGTACTGCAAAAAGGAAATAAATTTAAAATTGCATGCATAATTCAATATATCAAGCATGTTCAATTGCTTATATTATATAGAACCCAAGAAAATATGTTAAAAGAAAAGAAGCTTACTTTTGAGAAAAAAGAACCACATAATTCAGGTGCACGGTACCACCGAGTTGCAACATAGTCCTTATTCAAAGTAGATAAAATAAGTCAGCAACAGGTTTAGGGAGAAACCTAGATGGCAATTTGCAATTTCCCACTCAAAAGCATAAAAGTCAGAACATAATTGATAAATGTAACCGTTCAACATGGTCACACAATGGTGCACTCACAGTCCAGAATATAGCTGATGGAGCATCATTAAATGAAACTCGAGCAAGCCCAAAATCACATATTTTTAGTTTGCAATCAGCGTTAGCAAGAATGTTTTTTGGCTTCAAATCACGATGAAACACATTTGCTGCAAGAAAAATGATATACTAGTTTAATATCACTATCTAAAAAAGTCAAGGAAGGACCTTGTCATAATAAGGATACAATACCTGTATGTATATATTTCAGGCCCCTAAGAAGTTGGTACAAGAAAAACTGATGGTGCTCAGGAGTAAGATCGTCATTTGCCTTGATTACTTGATGGAGGTCAGATTCCATCAACTCAAACACAACATAGATATCCCTGAACTCTCTCCGTGAAGGAGGAAGCATAATATGCTTAATTTCCACGATATCAGGATGCCTAAGCAACCGCAAGAGCTTAATTTCTCTAAGGATCCGCGTGGCATCAGATACATGCTCAAAAACATCATTGATTTTCTTGATTGCAACCTTTTCACCTGTGTGAGTATCAATGGCAGAACCCACAACACCATAACTTCCTTTTCCAACAACCTCTTGGATCTGATATTGACTTGCCTCTCCATACTCGGTAAAAAACTCTGTCTCTGGTGCACCCTGCTTGATCACCAGAAACCATTAGAAACATAATTTGAAGACTATAACTTCATTGGATCTCTTCTTGTGACCTACTACAATCTCTATTCAGCATAAAATCCATCAACAAAGAACACAATGTATCAAATTTACATAAACTGGCAATGACATTCAATTCGGTACTTCATCTCACAACATGCCATATATCATATCAGAACACACACCATAGAGCTTTTTTCTTTTGGTGTGTCACAGTAACAGGTTTCAACCTTCAAAGGCAATGACATTATAAGACATTGACACATCTATGCCGAAATTCAAACCTTGATTCCTCAGTATATGAAGAAAAGTGCCTGGGAAAGGAATTAATCAAAATCATGGCAGACTATTCCTCATCTCCTGTGCATCAGGTAATGCTTTGGCGTCTTGTTTTAGAGAGAGAAAAACAAGGATAGAACCAAATCGACCCGGTAAACGATAAAATAATCACAGAAAAAGATAAAGACGTGGGTGTGGAAAAAAACGAAACTTGAGCAGTAGCGAATAAGCGAAAAAATAAAACAAAAAGATAATAGAAACAGATCGCATTAAAAAAAAGCAAACCGGAGATGGGGCGATGAGAAGAAAAGAAAAAGAAGAACCTTTTTGTGATGATCCATGGAAGAGGGTCTGAAGGGGATTTGTGAGGGAACTTTGATGGGCTTCAAGGTAGAGAAATCGAAATCGAAATCGGAATCGGAATCGGGGTGAAGCGTGTTTGGAATTGAAGCCAATTGCGCGCGCAAATCTCTCACTAAGACGAGACTATTATTGGCATTGACATTGTTGTGGTCGTGATGGTCAGAAGAAGAAGAAGAAGAAGCGCGTCGTTGAAACAAGCGTCGAATCCCTTCCACGAGTGTTCCTCCACCACCCATGTAGATAGCTAGATCATAGATTTACTGCTTCACTCTTTCTTCGCCCCTTTGACTCAATCCAGCACTGCGTTCCCTTTTCTATTAACTTTTATTTTTATTTTTCCCCTTGTTTACTTTTCGGTTTCTTTCCCAATATCATCAAATTTGTTAACGAGTATTCTCCGTCGATAATCTAACTATTAGTCAACATTACTAATCACTTGTAGTAAAATTTCTTTTCCCATTCATTATTTTATCTGCATGATTACTTGAAACTTGGACGAATAATTTTTTCTCCTCCTCCTCCTCCCTTTTACCAAAATACCTTTTTTTATCTATCTGTTACACCCGAATGGGCGAATATGATGGACTGAGAGAGTGAGAAATGGCAGCTTTTGCTTTAGACAGAGATGATATTGCATGTTAAGGTGGTAACTGTCTGTAATGATCGTTACTTGGATTTGAGTACAAGGTTGAATGCTGCTGTGCCGTGCCGTGACGTGAGAATGGATTTGGAACACAAATTGCTCATTGCGTACGCTGATCTCTTTAATCATGATTCACGGATAATATTTTCTCATTTTGGTAAGGGTATCCCAATAGAATTTCTTAAAAAGAATTATTTATTTTTCATTAGAACAATGATAAAAGGAGTCTCTTAAAAATAAATTAAAAATATAAAAATACGAATGTCTTAGAGTTTTTTATCATTAAAATAAAATTATGTATAGATTTTTTATAATGACACTCTATAATCATAAAAAAATAACTTAAGAAACTCAGTTAAAAAATTCTCATTTTTCAAGTAAACTGATTAAGAAGTTAATAAAAATATAATATTTATTACAATTATAATAAAAATGTTATTAATATCAAATGTTATGTATTTTATTAAAGAAATCATTTTTAATTTCTTAATTATTATCCTAAAGACAATATTAACAAAGTCAAAATTTTAGTACTTTGCAATATTTTTGCATTTATTTTTAAGGTTAAAATATTTTTTTTGTATTTATTTAAAATATGTAGTCGAGTTTTGAAAAATATAACATTAATCACGTTTATTAATAAATGATAAAAAAAAAACTCTACAGTACCAAAAAATGATAAAAATTCTATTATATGTCTTAAAAAGAATTTAATTATAATGCAATAACAATGTTAATTTTTTTATAATTCCATTCAATTACAAATTTTTTGTTTGAATTTCAATTACAAGTTGAAATATAGATGGTTTTGCTGACTATTATAGCATTTACTTTAAAATTCGAAACTTTAATTATTTTTTATTACCACTTGATAGTATAAAAAATTTACACTAATGCATAAAAAATAAACTCTCATTAAAATACACTTAATCTTTAATTTTGACAAAAGAATTCCTTCGCAAGTTTGTGTTCATCAGCATTTGCAATAATCATTATGCTATTGCTATATTTATTTTCAATTATTCACTTATTTATTTTCTCTAAATAGTGAAGGGAGTATAATCATATTATTATATTCTTGTGTTTTTTAATTCTTATTTTACTAGTTTAAAATATCAATAAATCAAATAACTTAATTACAAGACATGCTGCAAGTATAAATAAATAATAGTACTAAATTACTAATAAATATATATTGAAACAATAAATCTGGAAAGTATAGTCAAACACGCAATAAAAACTGCTGACAAAAAAAAAAACACACGATAAAACTTAAAATAGGAAGAAGAAGAAGAAAAAACCGTGCATTACGTGGGCAATTTGGCAAGATATATTTTAAAAATTTCATGCAACATTATTGACAGCTATAAAACTCCAAAATATAGAAGCTTGCAGCGTATTCGCTATGTTAGTCTGAATTTCCATTGCCATAAGTGGAATACAATTATTGAGCGCTTTTCTAAAACAGCCAATCGGATTTTGAAACGTATAGCTATCGCCATTCGCTACGTGAGAAACATGTATCGTCATGTGAAACTGAAAAATGATAAATAAGGTTATGTTCGGTATCTGATATTTGATTTTTAAATATAATTTTCAAAATAAAATACATTTATCAAAATAGAACTAAATTGATTTTTAAAATAATTTTACATTCATTATTAAAATTAAGTAAAAAAAATTATGAATTTAATTTTTAATTTTAAAAAACATATTCTAACAACTGTTTTTTTCCCCTAAATACACATCCTCTCTTTTACTTTTTTCTAATCACACTACTTTTTAATTTAATTTTCAATATATATTACTTGAGACTTTGTCTTTCCTTTTTGTTTTTCTTAACTTAAAATATTATAAAATATAAATATTATATTATATAATTTATTTAATTAGTTTTAAAATTACTTATTTATTAAATTAAATTTTATAGTTTTGTTTTTTATTTTTTTAAAATAAAAAATATATATATAAAGAAAAATAAAAAATTGGATAAAATTAGAGTACAATTTTTTAGTTACTTTGTATGTACTTTGTATTTTTTGTAATTAAATTTATGTACTGTTGATATCTTTTTTGTTATGTTCGTTAATTCAAAAAATAAGAAAATTAGTTAGTAGTATTAAAATAAACTAAAAAATATAGTAAAAAAATAATTGATACATCTCTTATACAATAAACATAAAATTTCAAAGAGTAGTAGCTGTTATATTGAAAATATCTTTAAAAATATTTATTTAGCAGTTATCTTTTGCTTAAGTGATAAAAATTGATATTTTTATTATTTATGACTTGCAGATATTAAAATAAAAGATTAAAATATCCAAAAGATACTAATAACCACTAAATATAAGTTGTTTTTTATAATAAACATATATTAAAAATATCTTTAAAGATATTTAATTAGCAATTCTTTTATCTGGCATCTAAGTCCATGTGGCAAGAATATGAACCAGATTACTCGTTTCAACTCGCATTTCTACTGAGATGGACGAAGAAGAAAATGAACGGAAAAATAAAAAAAAATGTGAAATTTGCCAGCAACATAGTCATAACAAAAACAATTGTCCTAACATATTTCTATTAAGTTTTTCCTTAATCAAGTGTAATTGTTTAAGTATTTTATTGATAATCCAATATAATGTTCTTCTATAAATAAGTTGTTAAACAAAAAGTTTTCTCATTTTTAATTAAATCTAATGACATAAACAAACTAATTATATTAGAAAATTAAGATTTTAAATAAAAATATTTACCTAAAAAATATGTTAAGTAAATTAAATAATAAAACAAAAATAATTATATTTAATAATATCATTTAAAAAAAATAAAAAACAAAATTATAAATTTAATTTAATAAATAAGTAATTTTAAAACTAATTAAAAAATTATATAATATAATATTTATATTTTGTAATATTTTAAATTTAAAAAAATAGAGAAAGTCCCAAGTAGGGTATATTAGAGATTAATTTGCAAAGTAGTGTAGATTGAAAAAAATACGAGAAAATGTGTATTTACCAAAAAAAACCTTCTAACCACTATTATTATACCATTATAATTATCACTACCATCATCCCTCATTTATTGTTATTGTCATGGTCACCACCACAGTCACCACACCTTGTTGTTATTGTCTCCACTACTACCAACATTCACCACTATCACCTCCATTATTCCACCACCTTATTTTTGTCGCCTTCACCGCCAATACAGTGGCGTCACCATTATCAATATCATCATTGTTGTTGCTTACATAAAACACAAAACCATATATATGCAAAAAAAAAAAGTTACTTTTTGTGTCACTTACATCACTTGAGGTGATTTTTGGGAGGAGGGTACGCATCAAACAAGTTCCCAAACACATCATTCCTATGTGATTTCCTTGTATAATCAATTTAATGATGATTCAAGGATAATATAAAAAATATTTACATTATAACTTTATGAGTATATTTGAATTAAATATTTAAGATTAACCATTTTAAATATGATCTGATGTGCATTCAAATATTTTTAATCATTCAAATACGATTGGTTGAACAAGATATATAAGTTGTTGTAAACTCTTTATATATATTTGATTTTTACCCATAAAAATTAAATCAACCACTCATCTATATACTAACAGTATAAAAAATTATATACAATTATCTCATCATGACTCATTATGCAATCACAATATAAAATATTTTGTACCATCCCTATTAATGCATATGAATCAAATTTTATGTAAAATAACTTATCATATGTGCATCATTAATTAAATTATATCACATATATTGTAATTATGATAATTTAAAAAGAATTTGTTTTTTTATATATTGTTAATATAAAAAAATTACAATGTTAATCAATTAAAATAAATATATTAAATATAAATTTTAAAGTAATTATTCTGAAAATAAACAATGCTGAATATACATGATTATTAATGATTGGATGAAAGTATAAAAATATTTTATACTATGAATGTGTTCTAATTAAATTTAGATAAAAAATTTTATGTATTATGTTTAATATGGAATTTAAAAATTAAGCAATATCATTAATTGTTGGTTATATTTATCATTTATTATTAATGGTTAACACGATCGTTGTCATTTATTTAAAGATTGACATGTTGATTAATTATTTTCCATAAATTTTTTTGTAATGGATACATAATTCAAAAAATATTTTAATTTTGAAACCCTAATTTATAATCCTGATTCACGGGAAGACGAAATAATTATGCAAAATTAATATGATATTTCAAAACAGTTGTATATGACCAACTACGCGATAAATTAAAATATAGGACAAATTTTTAATAAAGTTTTATAGATATTTGTGGTGCTGTTTTTATATAGAATTTTTTTGAGGTTATTGTATTTTCGTCTTCTCATTTTTTTTAATAATAGTTGAGATATAAAAAAGTATAGTCTGATTGCTTATATGATACTTTCCTGTCTTTATTATAAGATCTGGTTAATTGATTCATTAGGATTAACAATTTTAATTAATTTAATTGAGAACATTAAATTTGTTTTAAATTGATATATTTTTTTTAAACTACTCATATGAACAAAACTAAACAGATTTTGAGGAAAAAAACTTGTTATTATTTATTTCCTGTAAAACGTCTTTTACAATCTTAAGAAAAAATACTAGTAGTTAACTAACAAACTGAGGAATAAGTAATTTGAATTAAAATGTGATATGAAGTTGGTCTGTTTTTAAAATCATACTCATAGTTAGAAGTTCCAAGTTGATACTTAGGTGACGATCACTACCGTCAACTATGGTAAAGGTAAGAAAGGTCGATAATTAATTTTTGTGTTAAAGAGTACAGATAAATTAGGAGATTTATAAAAAAAGAAAAAAAAATCTTTAGGATTTGTGCGTAGTGAACGAATCAACAACACTATTCAATTTTAATCACTGTGAATACACGGGTCCAAGTAATGGGAAGAACTTGCTGAGAGTGATCGTCTTCAAAAGTTGGGCATAGGGATAAAATAAAATAATGAGATTTAATTGTAATTGGATGTGAATTGATCCTATTCTTGGCCTAGTCTCTGTCTCCCTCCCCCTCAACTACATGACTTCATATAAAGGAAGTGTGTCAAAAGAAGAATTATACTTGGGTGCAATGTTACCTCCAAATCCAATACCTATCAAAATGAGCCCAAACTCAAGAAGTCTTTTTCTGGATAATGAGCCCTTAAAATAATGTAAGAAGAGTAATCAAGTCCTCTTCAGTAATTACCTGTTGTACAAAGCCAGATCTTTCTTTTTTTCTTTTTTCTTTCCAAATCCCTTTTTAACTTGATCATTACAATGGTACCTAACCACAAACATCTATGATCATCACTTGTAAAATTATATTTTCCAAAGAGGAGATATATAATTCGGAATCATTACCCTGTGCAATTTTGTAACTACCTTAATTCGATAACCAATCTGTTGAGTGATGTGCACAAAATAGTGTTTGCCAATCCTGAAAGGCCACATAAGCATGAAAGCGCCAACTTTCACGTTGAAAAACTTGATGGGGACAGGTGGAACAACACCATTGGACCTTCTTTGAAGATGGAGGGATACCATGGCTGGCTTTTCCACTAGATTAATGATATCCATAGGTCTGGACAACATAAAGGATTATTACTCATAATGTCTTTTTTCAATGGTTTCACATGTAAATACTCAACACCCTCCAAAAATAATACCAATTAAAGAATTGTGTAGCGTATAGTGGCCCCTTTGTTTTACAATCTTATATAATTTCCAACACTATAAATATGATCATGACCTTGCACCCTATTTTTACTCTCTTCCTTGCCCGAATAGCTCATGATCAGCATTTTCTTTATCGTTAAGTTTTTTCTCCTCCTCACTAGTCTTTGAATTTCTTCTGTCCGGGTATTAGGAAGAAAAAAAAAGGCTTTAGAGTTTAGTGGTGAAGGTAGAGGATCTTGAGATTAATAAATAAAGGGTGATATTTATGGCTGATGCATTTGATGAAGAGTGTGATTATCTCTTCAAGGCTGTTTTGATCGGAGACTCTGGAGTTGGGAAATCAAATATGCTCTCAAGGTTTGCAAAAGATGAATTCCGCTTGGATTCCAAACCCACCATAGGAGTTGAATTCGCTTACCGGAACATCAGGGTTGGAGACAAACTCATCAAAGCTCAAATATGGGACACTGCCGGCCAAGAAAGGTTTTTAACTCGTTATTCCTCTCTTTTTCTTTTCATCACTTCCAATGAATGACTCTTTTTTGTCTCATCACTTTCAACTTTTATTTATTTATTTATTTATTCCTTTTTCTCTTGTTTGTTCAATTCTTCCTTGGTATTGTTAGTCTCTGGTCGTTTGTTATTTATTTTACTTTTAATGTTTTGATGATGCTCATTTTGTTTGCACTAGATTCATTAGCTCAGAATAAGGTTAATTTATAGAATATTCTTTTGAGTTTGCAGATCAGAATTCAGTTGCACCATAGGACCTGCTTTTCAAACTGGGGTTTCAGTTTCTAAGTGGGTGTCCAGTGGTTTGCTTAATCTAGAAGATTTTATTATGAATTCAGCTCATTTGACTTAAAATAGACTTTTCTCAGTTCTGTTTTGATTTTCTTCCCTTATCTAATCTGCACAAACATGTTGTCCCACTTTTAGCTGTAGTTTTGTTAACTAAGCAAGAATAGTTCTGTTGTGTTCATAAAAAAAGAAAAGAAAAGAATAGTTCCTGTGTTTGCTCTTGTTTATTGGCCAAAATAAAGAAAAACATATAGTGAGGGAGGAAAAATATATTAGCATTCTATAAACTGCACTGTTCATCCGTGATGATCTCATAGATTTGATAATTAAAAAACAAATTCAGTGGGAATGAAATTAGAAAAGTATTATTAAAATTCATTCAGTGGGAATGAAATTAGAAAAGTATTATTAAAATTCATTCAGTGGGACCCGGAAGACACTAAGATTATCATGATTGAATTCCATGCTTGGATTTTGATTTGTGATTTGGTACAGAAACTTGTTCACGAAAACGAAAACTAGCTGCATTTGTATCATTAAAAAATCCAAAATGTATCCTCCCTCCAAGGTAGGTGCTTTATTGCCACCTCGCCGTAATTTCCTCCTTTTATTCTCTCCCGAGAAGTGCTTTTGTTTCCCATCCCATAAAAAGGATATTAATTACTAATACTATTTTTGCCTTTGGGTTGAGCTTTTTTCATCATGAGAAAATTAAGTAGAAAATCCCCGCACACCCTAGCTGAAGGAAGGCAGATCTATTATGTAGCGGAGTTGAATAGTGAACACATGTCACCGTACGCATTCCATTAATTGATTTTAATGATGTGAATGAAAAATGAGTTCAAAAAGTATGGGTCACTCCATAGGTTTGGCTAAGTGTAGAAACCAAGTTTTCTTTTTTCCTTTATTTGTTTCATCATGCAATGCAATCTAAATAGCGTAACTACCAGGCGAGGCGGGTCCAGGACGTGGACTTGTTCAGCTTGTGTTAAAGAAAGAAACATAGTGATTGAGAGAAAGGTAGATTGGCAATCAATGAACGTCAGGTGCTGAAGATTTCACATAATCAAACAATTTATTCTTTCTAATTATAAAAAAAAATGAAAAATACTAACAATGCACTCTTTTTAACCCACACTCTATTTATTGAAAAGTAAGAAGGAAGAGAGAGTTATTAAATGAATTGTGGGATCTTCAAAATTTATAATAAAAAAATATATTAAAGAGTGTACTGTTTTTATTTTTCTAAAAAAATTGTTAGGCACTCCAAGGAGATACATATTTGCCTTATTTACGTGAGCTATCAATGCCTTCGGCATAAAACTACATTTTTACGTAAGCTAGGGTGATGTATAAGAAACTCATGTGACAGTTCTGCAAACACCCAATTTCTTCATTTACATGGCAAAATATTGCATGGGCATCCAGTGACGCAAAGTGCACATGTGAATGTGATACAGTAACGTGTATTTTGTATATGTAATGTAATTCAATCCCAATTATCATGATGGCAAGTTTGTTCATTTTTATAATAATAATAATTATTTTAAAACTCATGTCACTAAAGTTAAACTCTACTTTTATCCAAAAACATATAATTCCTTCCCTATCTCATATTTAGTTTGAATTTTACCAAAGAATGGAAGAATGTTGTGCCCCCACTAAAGAGTTTAATTTCAAGTTTTGATCCATAATTATAAATTTAATTCACTCTAAAAAGCATGGATATAATTTTGTGGCAGGTTTAGAGCAATCACGAGTTCATACTACAGAGGAGCCTTAGGGGCAATGCTAGTGTATGACATAAGCATGAGATCAAGTTATGAGAATGTGAGCAAATGGCTACTGGAGCTAAGGGAGTTTGGAGGTGAAGACATGGTGGTTGTTCTGGTGGGAAACAAATGTGATCTTGATGAATCAAGAGAAGTTGAGAAAGAAGAAGGAAAAGGGTTTGCGGAAACAGAAGGGTTATGCTTCATGGAAACCTCTGCTTTAAAGAATCTGAATGTTGAGGAAGTGTTCTTACAAATGATCACAAGGATTTATGACATGACAAGCCAGAAAAATTTGGCAGCCAAAATGGAGGAGCAACCGATTAATCTTTTGAATGGGAAAGAGATCCATATAGCTGATGAAGTGACTGCAACTAAACAAACTAGTACTTGCTGTTCAAGATGAGGGATTTCCAGGGGAAAGTTTTTTTTATTTTTGCCAGTAAAATTCATTCTTCCTATTTTCTCCACTTCCCCTTTACAATTTTTTCTTCTTATTTCTTCATTACATGGTGAAGATGGAGTTAATTTTTAAATTATACACAAGTGGTGACTTCTTGGTAGAATGTAAATGTTGATTTTATATCATAATGGATTTTTTTAATGCTTTGCTGGTAGATTATCAGTTTAATTATTAATTGTGCTACATTAATTTTTTTTTTTTATAGAAAACCATTTGTTACGTCAAGACACCCACCTGTTAGATTATAAATTTATGATAACGTGCTTTTGAATTTCAAAATAATTTTTTACCCAATAAACCATAATTTAAGTTTAGACAAATCGAATTATAATTTTACACTAATCCAAGTAATGATCAAAACGACACAAAATTATAGTAAAAGGGTAGTAAAACAAACACTTTTTATAGTAAAAATGTTTTTTCAGACAAATCAATAGCGCACTCACGCACAATTAAAAAAATGAAGGAAATCTAGAATCGATTTTTGCCTTTATGCTTCGCCGATCACACATGGACTCTTCAATTTGTAGAAGGTCGCATCATTTTAAGGTAAAAATGGAATGGGTAGTAAAACTCTTCAATTACTAGAAATAAATAAAAAATACAGTTCGTACTAAAATATTAATAGAACTATAATTATGGAACAAGAAGAGTTAACAATATATTTTTCAACATATACTTTGTTATTGATTATAATTTATTAAAAACTAAAAAATTAAGAGATATACTCATTAAATATGAATCGGGGCTCACTAAAATTTTCAATTTCTAATATATTTTAACTAATATTAGTAAATAATGTATTTAGAAGAGTGTATTAAAAATACTATTACTAGCACTTCTCTAATAGAATTATGGTGATTGAAATCAATTTATCAACTTATTATTATATATAGAAACAAATTTAAATGATGTTAAAAGATTTTTTCAGGTCAACTTCTTTCTCTCATTTTAAGTATTTAATGATTAATATATATTTAGTTTCTTTTGCCAAGGAAAAACATACTTGAGAAGTGAAATGAAATCATTCACTTGCTTCTTCAATATATAATAGTCATAAAATACATAAATATATTTATGAAATAACCAAAACCATACATGCTTTCTTACGCATCTGATTTTTTTAAGGACGTACAAGAAGGATGTAAGTTATGCAATTAAACAGTGAATGTAGTTTATTCAAAATAATGTCAATAAAATAATTCAAAATAAGAAATAAGATATTTTTTCTGAACATTTCAAAGTTATGGTCATAAATTGTAATTTTTCCGAGAGATAGAACGAGGGATTTTAGTTTTACTTTATTTATTTATTTTTTAATCTAGTACACTAGTTTGACTGGCTATCAAATCCATTCCAATTACTATAGTAATAATGGAAGGCCAATAAAATGAAGCCCATGGGCTAGTATTGGACTTCGTAACTTTCTGGGCTCAAAAGACCTAGCGTTGAAGCCCGTTAGGTAGTTGTTTGGTTGTTGTCAGGGCAAGATCATGGGACCGAAACTGAAGCAGTGTGATTCACTCAACATCGATTGGCCCAACAAAACACGTTTCCATCACCCGCATGTCACTCTCCATCTTCTTCCTTACATCACAGCTTTCATGGCGCTCTTGTTCTTCATCATGAATCTCTCTCTCCGAAAATCATTATCCTCTTCTGCTCGCGCATAACTTCCTCGAAACGCTGTGTTTCTCTATACACGCGCTAATTGCAGCTCGTGACCAATTTTGCCCCCTCACATCTCCTCCTCCGAAACCATGTCGAATTGGATCTCCTCCAAACTTAAAGCCGCAGAGAGCATTCTCCACCAGGCAAGTCCAAATATAACAATGCTTTGCATTTTCTTTTCCCTTTTTTTGATTAATTATTATTGCCTTTTCTAAATCCCTAACCTTAGGAGTTGTAATTTTAATTTATAGCATGCTTCAAATTATTTTAGTTCTCTTCGTATTAATTTGTTTTTCCATCGCAATTGCGTAACGCACTGTTCAGATCGATCAGCAAGCGGCTGAATCGCTTCGCAAGAACGAGGGTTTTCGGTCGGAGGAACCGAGCATTGATGCTCCCGCCAAATCAGGGAGCGGTGTGTCTCTGAAAGATCAATTGAAGAAGAAGCCACTGGAGAGCAATGAGTATCGTGGAAAATTGCGCAGTGATCTTAATTTTAATGGGCTTAAAGCTACAGCAAGTGCACCCAAACTATCTCCCAAATCTGGCCCTACCCTAACAGATGATGATTGGACTGAACTCCTAAGTGCACCTACACCTACTCAGTCTGTAGCTTCTGCTTCTGGGGGCAACCACGGTAATGGGTTACCTGCACCACGTGGTTTGAGCAGAAATAGTAGTAGGAAGCAGAAGGGTTTGTCTTCAGGGTTGTTGGCGATGGATGTAAAAAGGAATCCAAGAAATGGTAACAGTGGTCCTAGGCCCTTGCAGAAGTCGGACTCTGTCAAAGAAGTTAAATTGAGTGGAAAAGCCTGTGATGATGGGAAGGAATCTACCTCTTTGACGTCGACGGGGAGGAATTCGGTGGTTGAATCAAAGATTGATGGTAAATGGGGTAAAGGGCTGGAGTATGCTGACAAGGACAGTTCTGCGAAGCTTGTGGTTGAGGAAAAGGGAAATGAAGAAAACCAGCACCGTTTTAATTATAGGGACATTTCTCCACCAGAATTGTTGCAGGAAGATGGAAAAACTTTGGCTGCAGAAACATTACCAGCATGGGGGGTGGATGAGGACCAAGAAGCTAAGATTGTGGAAGATGTTGACGGCAATCAATTGAGAAGTGTGGTACTAGGGAGGCATGAGCTTAATTCAATATCTGATGATTTGAAAAGGGGTTCTCCTGTGGCTAGTGATGGAAGTTCTGATTCAGATACAGATTCTGGTTCGACATCTGATTCTGAAAGTGAACATGAGAGGGAGGAAAGGAGAAAGAGGAGGGAAAGGATTCTGGCTGAGAAAGCAGCAGCTAAAGCAATAAATGCTATCAAGGAACGGGAGAATATAGTGGCCAAATTAGAGGGGGAGAAGGAAAGTCTAGAGAAAATACTTGAGGAGCGAGCTAAACAACAAGCACAAGAGGTAACATCTTGACAATTTAAGAACTGATCATTATCTTTGCTTGTTTTTTTTCTTCACTTGTGGTATACTGGTTGCGCTCCACATGGTGTCTACTGTAGGGTATGGGCAGTGTAGGACTAATTTCTGGAATTTTTTCCTGCTTGATGTTGGTGATTTGGTGGAAAAATTAAAACGTCAAATTCCTTAGGTAGTATTTGGCTTTCATACATAACAAAATGAAATGATTATGTTCTGTTTTTCTCCTCTTGGTTTCACCCTCTTAGTGGAATCGAAATGCACCATTATTTTTAATCTAATGTCCCATCCTGTTTTGTTTTTAAAATGCACTAAACATAAAATAGAAACCATATTTTATGTTTTATTTATCCTATTCTTACAAGTCTACAAATGCTACCGTAGTATAGGAATTTCTTGCAATGAGCTGAAATTGCTTTAAAGTTAACTGTTGGATAGATGAACAGTTCTGGATGGAACTTAATGTTTATGATCTGTTGGTTATTTACCTAATTCTCGTTATTCCTTGCTCAAGGCTTCACAGCTTCAGAGCACTACGATGGAAACAATGGAAGCTGTTGAGTTAGAAAAGCAGAAACATAATAATACTAGAATGGAAGTTCTTGCACGTTTAGCTAAACTGGAGGTATGTTGATTTAACTTATTCAAGCCATTTGTTTGTACCAAATATATGATAGTATAACTTACTACACCTTCGATTTATAATGTTTTTGTTCCACAAATATATGTAGAAAAGCTTGTTGATAAATGTCTGGATTGATTGCAGACTGCCAATGCTGATCTTGCAAGATCCCTTGCAGCTGTGCAGTGGAACCTTGAAGTTGAGGTATTTAGATTCTTAGGTGACTTCCCTCCACTTCACATGGTCCATAGAATGAGTTTTGTAGGTTGTAGCTAATAGCTACCAATAATTATTGAATAGAAAAATGTGGTTGCTACTACCTCTCTTTTGTTTGGATTTGGACTTTAATCCTAATTTTTTGATGATTTGTGATTTCCTAAGAGTAGCAATGACAAAATTAATAAGATAATTAATAATTTAATATGACCAGTATGGCAGTCTAATGAAGCTGATAAGGGCCATGTGTCTCAAGACCTTATCCCTGTTAGACGTTGTCTAGAAAAATCTCCAAAATATTACTGGAACTGAAAACTGAAAAACTAAACTGAATGGACCAATCAATTCCCTAAAGATATTCTGTTTACAAATGAAGCTTTTGGAAGGATTAGAATGAGTTCTGTATATTGAAATTGAATCAACCAAACAGCATGTTTTGCTTCAATTCCCATGCTTCCTTCATCCTTGGGTCATCCTCATATCAGAGAAAGAATATTAAATTATGGTGTGTTAACTTAAATACATTTTTTTTATCAGGTTAAACAGGTGGCAGAACTCAGACAGCAAATCACTTCGAAGGAGTTGTTTCACGAAGGTAATGCACCTTTGCAAAGTTATTGACACATTGTTTGATACATTATTTCACTCCATCAGATAATAGTGTCTTTTCATGGGACTTTTTAACTGCCTCGGTTTGTACCTAATACCTGTCTTGTTTTAGTGTAAATATGTATTAACCTTGAAGATTAGTCTGAGTTTATAACAAAAATGGACAAAGTGTAGTATAGTCAGACAAGAATAATGTTTAATCTTATTCAACATCATATACATAGTGAATTAATGATTAATTTGGGCATATTCAATTATGCAAGAGACTGAGGAATATTCAAGTTTTGAAGATATTATGAATAGACGGCTAGTATGTGATCAAAGACATTTTAGTTTTGAAGTTGAAGCAAATTCGTGCTAGGCTGCTATAGGGATTTCTGGAACCATATCAACTAAGATTTCCCTTTCTCTTGCCCAAGAATATCTCTGAAAAAGAATATGTAGTATTACTGTCTTTCTGCAGTTTCTGGCTGATGATAGCTATGCTTCTCATCAATTTTGCGAATTCGCTTATTTAGTGTGCGGGAGTAGCTGAACTTATGTTGAAATGAGCTAATCTGTTAATAGATTGATCCTTTAACCTTTTGTAGAACTCAGAAGGAGAATGACGAATCCTCGTCAAACTGGAGCTTCACAAAATCAAGTAAGTTATATGATTTTTTTGCTGAACCTGGTTCATTGATACTTTGGGTTCTTTTGTTTAGTTTTCCAAGCTGGGGACTTTAAGAGGGAGGTCTCTGGTATCTTATTTTGTTAGGTCCTGTATTCCCCTTTTAAACTTCTATGCTCACTATCTTTTAGATTAAAAAACTTCGTACCCCATTGCTCACTATCTTTTAGATTGATATTCTAAAAATCTGTTTATCCATCCTAATGTTGTAGCTAGCTTCAAAAGGTGTTGAGTTGGAACGGGAAATTCTCGAAGCAGAGCACTCTTTAATTAATGATAAAGTTGCACAATTGCAGGAAAAGGTGAGGATTTAAACTATTAACTTATGAATGGATCTATATTTGCATCTTTTTCCTTGAAGAGCTATGATATTTCAGATGCAATGCTTTTCATGATTTAGTATTTTGCCTAGAATGTTCTATCCTGAAATTTGATGTCTCTCTTTTTCTTTTTCTATTAAATAGGGATTTTCCTTGTTTTTAAGTTATATTTTAGAAAGCAATTACTGGAAGGATAAAAAAATTCTTTATACAGGCATCATTGGTGTTTGCATTAGTACAGATTTAAATGTATTCATTAAGTTTTGCTTTGTGCATGCAAAGTTAATATGATTTCCATTTGCTTTGTGAAATTGTTTGATGCATTTGTACATCAAAGGCAAGGAAGCTAGAAGCTGACATTGAAATGACAAGGAAGGAGATAGAAGAGCCCACAGAAGTTGAAGTTGAGCTCAAGCGAAGGCTTCAACAAATGACTGACCATTTAATACAGAAACAAGCAAAGGTGTGTCTTTCATACATCCAGTTGGTTGTAATGTGTGTGAATGCTCATGGATCACTGTTTTAAAATTCAGACTGGACCTGCCAGTTTGATCAGTCAGTCCAACAGGTGACTGACTGAACAGATTAGCTGATTGATTAAAATCCATCATGTGCAGTCAAAACCAAAATGAGCAACAAATTAACTGGATGCAGTTTTCAAAATCCATCAGTTTAAAAAAGTCCAACAGAAAATATTTCAAAATTCATTCAAATACAGCATTGGGACTTGACTTGTTTGTGTGTTTCTGACCCTCTACCTATTCAACATTCAAACGTTATTCTGCTTGTCAACAGGTTGAGTCACTCTCTTCTGAGAAGGCAAGTCTTGTATTCAGAATTGAGGTATGCTTTCTACTGAGAATATGATACTAATTCTTGAAATTGTGATATACTTGATTTTCAATTTTCATAATCAACTTAGCAGGCTGTCTCAAGATTGCTGGATGAGAACATGTCAGCATCAGGTGCAGCAAATATGAATCCTGCCTCTTCATCAAGTGACTTAGAATCAGGATTATGGGAGCTCTCCAATTCAAAGTTGAAGCCTATGCTAAAAGCCAGAATTCATTCTGGCAAGAGACAGCTTGGATCATTGCTTCAACAACTAGATTATATTTTTGTGACTGGAGCACTTTTTCTGAAAAGGAACTCAACGGCAAAATTGTGGGCTTTGATATATCTTGTTTGCCTTCATTTCTGGGTGTTCTATATTCTTTTATCACATTCTAGCCCATCAAATGAGGGTAGATCTGGTGCCCAGATCTCATTGGAGAACATCAATAACACTGGAGGAGTATGATTGTGCTGCGATGTGTCTTCACCTTATGTCATTCTCTGCAGTTTTTGGAGGCCCTCAATACATTGGATATATTTTGTTAAACCAGAGTATATCATATGAAGCACCTGCAGTGGACATGCAGGAATTCGAGTACCAGACTATGACCAGAAAAATACTGAACTGCATGGCTTCCTATACCGATGAATTTTACATTTCTTAGACGTTGTGAAACTTCATTGGATAAGGGGGGGGACTGCACTAGAGAGGAGCAATGTCCTGCTATTTTGTATTTGACAAAATGGCTTATTTGGGATTGAGTTTTGAATGCTCTGATCTAATGATAAGAAGTTTTCGTAGCCTCACAGGGATTGCAAGTTTAAGTAGCAATAAGTATTTTGTATGTACAGTATAGCAACAGATGTAATCACAGAATAAGCCTTTAATCAGTGAGTGACTTGGAAGAGGCTTGGATGTGAACTCTGTTGTGACCTTAGCATTAATAACTCCAAAGATGCCCCATGCAGTTTCGAAATTATTGTCTCTTGAATATTGTAGAGAAAGAAAAAGAATTCATTTTTTTTTTTTGTGTAGACAACTGTTAATAAATATTTATTACCTCATACTAGATGACATAGCTCATAACATCTAGGTCTATCTCATGGTCTACCCTTGGATTTTATTCAATTTATATTCATGTGATAATACGTCGATTTAATACCATGTATTAATAAACTCCATTAACATTGGTCTTGGTCTAAAGTGAAAGTAAGTTGATGAAATCGGAACTCAATCAAAGTGGATATTCATGCTCAAAGTAAATAGATACGCGGCCATTCCCACGGTATACATTTGGAGATTCTTTTTTAAGAGAGTAATGTATAAAATATAATAAGTTGAGTAAGTATCAAAACATAAGAAAATAGCATGTGATCTAATCGAGGTCAAAGTTAATTAAAAGGTGAGTTTAATTTAGAGGAATTTAAATACACAAAAAATACTTAAATAATTTTTTTGGTGAATCAAGATATTTTCTAGTTGAAGACTAATATCTTACAGTATCAAGATTTATTTAATGAACAAGTTTTTTAATAATATTTTTTTTATTCAGATAATCAAGAGTTGAACATATAACCATTTGCTTAAGAGATAAAGTTATTGTTAACTACTATTATTTTGTGTATAATAATAATAAGATCAAATCTAAATCTTTATGTATCCACCTCGACCTTTCACCACTATCTTGGCTTCAGTAAATTTTTCGGTCAACTATTTAGTCTACCATACACAAAAAAAATATTAAGTGATTATATTTTAAAATGGGCGAAAGAGTAAAATTGTAATTCTTTCTACATTTGATTGCTTATTATTATTTTTATAAATTATTGACATTCGATTTTAAATCAGTTGAAAGAGTAAAATTGTATTTCTTCCTAAATTTTAATTGCTTATTAATATGTTGACCTTGCATAACTTGTATTGACGAAAATGACTATTTATCCAAAATATAATTTAATTTTTATCTTTTCTTTTTTAATCATTGTAAGCATAACATTATAATAAACACTTAAAAAACTAGGAAACCAAGCATAAATTAGAACAAACATAATAATAAGCATAATTTGTGTATTGTTCTGAAACTCCTAATGTGACAATACCTTACTCAAAATATAAAACTCAAACAAAAATGCATAGTCATTAAGTTAATCATTACAAAAAAATAGATCCAACTTAATTTTGTCACTATCTAGTATTCTCACAATAAAAATTTCAGAATAACCGACAGATTAAGCTTATTAATCAATATTATACTTATTATTATATTTATTTTAACTTATGATTATTTTCCTATATATTTTTAAGTGCTTATTGTAATAATATGCTTGCAACGATTAAAAAAGAAAAAAAAGATGAAGATTAAATTATATTTTGGGTAAATATATATTTTTGTCCTTGAACGTGTAAAGCGCTGACAAATTAGTTTCTAAATATGTTACATGAACTCTTTCATTAACGGTAATGTACGAAAGTTAACGGATGAATATATTTATCGCATTTTTTCTCACTTTTGGAAGCTAAACTTTAAATTTTCATATTTCAGAAACGAATTTGTTTATATAACTAACAACTCATTAATCTATTTGGTATTCAACCTAACTGTTGAGTAAAATTGTGATTATGAGAGCAAAATTTTACTAAAAGTGTTTTGACATGTTCCCAAAAAAACAGTA
This sequence comes from Glycine max, assembly GCF_000004515.6. Lineage (NCBI taxonomy): Eukaryota > Viridiplantae > Streptophyta > Magnoliopsida > Fabales > Fabaceae > Glycine > Glycine max. The sequence continues at coordinate 41,947,156 of NC_038241.2, forward strand.
ATAAAAAAATTGATGATTAATAACATGATAATAAAAAATATCGATTGTATAATAGTTTCTTTATTCTTAAATATATAAGACTTTTTTAAGTACTTAGTTAATATAATTAATAATATTAAATTTGTAACAATTTATATTATTTTGTGAAAATTATCTTTAAATTTATTGAGATTCATAATTTTTTTTCACTTAATTGCTTTCACATTTAATTAATTAATTAATGTGTGTTAGTTTTCTTATCCGATTCTTTAAGAGAGATAGCATATTTATCTTTAAATATATAATATTTATTATAAAATAATAACAAATATTTTTGTAAAAAAATAATTAACGTAAAATAAAACTTTAAAAGAATCTAACAGAAAGGAATAAATAAAGCTAAATTTTTTTTTAACGAAGGATGAAATATATATGGTATAAATTTACTGATTTTTTAAAATAATTTTCTTAAGTGGTTTTTGACTTTTTGTTCTAGTTTTACACTAGATTAAAGTTTCATTTTGCTAATATATCTTAATAGGACATATCTAAGTGGTTTTTATAATAGTTTTTAAAAAGATATAAAGTTTCCTTTTAGTAATATATCTTGATATTGGATGCAAATCTTTGATAGGTGAATTATTTAAGTAAAATTTTAATTTTGATTGAATAGTGTAATAAAAACACTTAATAAAATGCATCTAAATGATTACTAAATGTGAGGACTAATTAACATAAAATTAATTTAATTAATAATTTTGAGTTTAAATCTTAAATAATTAATTATATTAAATATTTAAGAAAAGAAAACTTTGTGACCAAATAGTCAGTTTAGATAAAATTGCCTTCTATGAAGGCAAAGGATACTGGTAGTTTCTAAATAAAACTTCATCTAATTTTTACTTTTTAAAATAATTTTTTTGACACATTTTTCATTATTATTTATAGTTTTCAAAAATCATAAAATTATATAAATATTACTTCTTAGTTAATTAATAATAATAATAAAACTGTGTTAGAAAATATATTGTTAACTCTTGTCTATTAAATAATAATTATTATTTGTTTTTTTATTACTCCGCAACGAAAGGGATAACTAGGTGTGAAGGCTTTAAATTCACTCTTTCCATTGATTTTTGGGTTGATCTGAATGGAGAGAGAAAGGAACAATGATGTTTAGGTCCTGAAATGGGTAAATTGGATGTGTGTTTTCTTCTAAAATATGCTGTCTTTGTTTGTGTTAGGGAAACGTAATCTTTGTTTAGAGAAAGAAAAAATAACACGGGTTAGGCACGGCGTCATGTGTCCAAAAAAAACTGTTCCGAAATTCGTCTGAAAAAGAAAACATTAAAGTACTTGCTTTCAATAGTAGAAAAAAAGTTGCGTGTTTAACTCTTTTAGTAATAGTAGTACCAAGGAGTAACAGATTAAAGTAGTAATTGCAAATTACGGTGCAGAAAGCATCTTCTCAATTTATACAAAATTACAAAATCTCAATTTAAACAAATAATAATCGTTGGATTATAATTAATAATTAAGATGAATTTTTTACAGTTTTATTTCATATTTTTTTTAACTCACATTAAAAATCCACGGGATAAACAACAGCTACCCTTCTCTCTTTATTTGTGGTGTTTGGTTCAAATGTTGATGGAAACAAAAGGAGAAAACTCATACTGTTTCCTGTGACTGCATTTGTAACTTCAACAATTATTGTATCGGCATTAAGAAATGCAGAAGAAAAAAAGGTAAGTACATCTTTTGATACATGGCTGTCGTCCAAATGTCCGAACGTATACCATTATGATCAATGCCCTTTGTAAAGACAGCTCTTTTGATGAAGCTATGACCTTGCTTTCAAAAATGGATGACAATGATTGCCCCCCCTGATGCTGTAACTTTTGAAACAATTATTGGTGCTCTCCAACAAAGAAGTGAGACTGAGAAGGCAGAGAAACTTCGTCTAGTAAATGATGAAACGAGGTCAGATACTTTAGTTCCATTTTGGATATACTTCTCTCGTGTCAGGAATTGGATAAAATATCTATATAAAATTGTGTGTATCTGTTTATGTATTTATGCTTGTATGTACTGTGTCATTGTCACTGGTTGATTTTGTATAATCTTGCATGACTTTTTCCCTGCTTCCCTTGCAGGTCTGTCGATAGTGCACTATAGCGGTGCTATAGCAGCGTAGTGGCCCCTGGCTGCTATATGCACTGCCATGGCGTCCCAAAATCCTGAGAATGGCCTCCAATATTCGCATTAGAGGCCATTTTATGGAGGTAATTTTGGGTAAAAACTCCTACCTTGTGAATACTACACTAACCCCATCCGACCCTCCAACCACCATTGTGTGACGAGACCCTTTGCTGACTCTCCGCAACCCATCTACCAGCTTCTTTTGCTCCTCTCTTGTTCTCACTCTCAGTTTTTTCTTGTAATATTGTTCTCTTATTCTCATCAATCTCTGCTTTCTACTCTTGAGTTCTTTTTTTCCTTTCTATTTTCTCTTGTTCTCTTTGTTTGATCAGTCTACATTCTCTGTTTATAGTCTCTCAGGTCTTTTTTTTTTTGTCATCTATTTCCCAAAGACACAAACTGATTCACTCCTCTTATCTCTCCTTGGTTAGACATGGTACCCTTTGTTACTATGTACTTGTACATTTGCTCAAGAGCTAAGATCTGTAACTTTTTATTGTTAATTATGAAGTTGTCAAGATTTTAGTTTTTATGTTTTTTTAGTATTCATATGTATTTAGTATGAATTATATAAATTGTATAAAAATATTCAAAATAACAGTCCGTTATACCACTATATCGTTTTTGGGGTCAGCTGCTACACGCCGCTATCCAAGATTGAAAACTATGTTCCTTTTTAGTGTATTCCTACTCTGCATTTTAAACTCTTTGCTCATGCGTTAATTCTTTGCTCGCAGGTCTTTCTGCAATCCAACTGGTTGTGAAATTGTGTTTTTTTCTGAAATTTTATCATTTAAATGGTAACCCTTTCAACAATGACAAATCCTGGCAGGTTGATGCATGAACAGTGAGGGAATCTGTGACTGCTGAACTTGGTGTACTCATTCTATTGCATACAGCAAGCAATGCAAGTTAAGATTTGTATGTGGTAGTCCAGACTGTGAATGCTGTAGCAATCAATTTATGCTAGAAGAATGCAGATTTTCAATATTTCTACACGATACAGTTGGTTGGAGTTAACAGCGGTTTACATTGTGCTGTTTTCTTCCCTGCCAGTGCTGGCTTTTAGTCTGCTTGACCTCTCTACCCTGCATTCTTCCTTTCCTATAAGCCGGTAAGTGTTGTATCTGCCTGTCTTCTGACAATATCTGATTAAGTGATGAATCTTGAGCCTCTCATTGCATGTTGTATACTGCATTTGCAATAATTGAAGCCTGAGAATTAGAATAGTTTGTGATACATGTTCTGTGCTATCTGCTTGTAGGCTTACTATTCTGAGCAAGTTTCAGTATTTTACACTTATGAGCTAAATCCCGGTAATTTTTGTATTCTCTGGAGAATTGCACTTCCCTTGACCAAGTAAAAACTAGGTAGAAGTAGAATTACTATAAGAGCGGCTGTTTTGTTTCTTATTACCAGTATTTTTGACGATCTTGTACTTAATGTATCAGATTACTTGATTTCTGGCCCTTGGAGCATGTGAAGAATCAGTGCATAGCCTTGTGGACTTTACCAGATACATGTGAGTAGGGGTTTTATGGTTTAATATGCTTGCCACAATGATTGATGGAGCAATATCGGAGGTATAAAAAAGAACTACTCGTGGTATTCATTGATTTAGAAGGACGAAGGAAGAAGTTCGTACTGCCTATATTTTAGAAATCAAAGATATCATTTTTACCTCGGTCTCAATGTGCTTATTAAGCATATCTAGGAGTTGGTGTCACGATGCATGCAGTATAGGCTTGTATGAAGAAGCTCCAATTAAGAGAATAGATCAGATGGAGGGTAGTCATATCAATAATCCTACGATTGTTATGTGTAAATAGAGAGAAAGAAAATAGAAAAAATACAACGGAAATATTAAAGTTTTACTATTTATTTGAGAAGAGAAATAAGTTTTTTTGTTGATGTTGGATTTCACATGTAAAAATATTTCTCTATTTACTTGCCCTGAAACGGGAGGGAAATAATGTTGCATTACATTATTGTTTTATTTATATATAAAAAAAAACTAGTATTGTAGTAGATTGTGTACTTTACAAGATAATTTTTTTCTATAATAAATAAATCTTTGAATAAGTTATATTTTAAAAATAAATAATTTAAATGTTAAAATATACTTGTAATTCTTTATGTTTTCGATTTGATTTTTTATCTTTAAAAAAATTCAATTTAAACATTTATGCTTTTAAAGTAAGTCAGGATGATTTTTTTTAAAACAATGATAATTTTTTTATATTTTAGAACATATTTTTTTAATTAATTTGAGATATAAAACTTGTTCTATTAGATTCATTTATATGAAGAATATAAAATCCAACTTATAAATTTGTTTAAAATAGTGTGAAAATGAATTTAAGGATCAATCAAAAAATTGAAAATTTTGATATCAAATTATTTTTCAATTGCTCATAAGACCCATTTTTACAATGTTTATGACTATTTTTTATTTGAATATTAGTTGAATTTCATAATTTTTCTAGAAGTGAATCTAATAATACAAGTTTTACATCTCAAATTAATCAAAAAAATATATTCAAAATCATATCTCAAACTCCAAAATTATTATTATTCCAGAAAGATCATTTTGACTAGTTTGCTTAATCTTTTACCATGAAATGCTCTTTTCTTTTTTGAAACCTGTTTCTAAAATCATTTTATCAGGCAATTTTTTTATAATTAAAAATATTTCTTAACAATTATTTTACAAAGGTATTTTTTTTATATAAAAAAAAAAACCAAACACACCCTTGGACGACCAATGACAGATGACTTTCTCAGCACATTCACCAGACAGAAGCATTCCGTTAGTTTATAACTACATTGTATTCAGAAATGAATTTAACTAAATACAATATTAGGATACATCAACAAAACATTTGTGTTCAATATCTGCCGATGTTGGCATGCTGCAGGTCCACAATGAGAGTTGCAATAGAAGAAATAAGATGAAAAACATGATTGATCCATTAGTTACCTGCACAAGCCATAGTACTTGCACACAACATATATAGTACGTAAATTTATACATATCTAAGAGAGAACAAGCAAATTAGAAAGATTAAATCTAGAAGGAAAGCTGCAATAGCATTACAAAGCCACATCCCTAACCATGGCGGATGATGATACCAGCTGCAACTTCAGTCTGACGTAAGACAGGAACCAAACAAATTCAAAGAACCAAGTGCTAGCCAATTTTCAGAGCATCACTGATTTTCCCACTGTTTGCACTGCACCTTGAGCAGATACTAAAAAATTTAATACCATTTCACCTACAATTAAGGAATGCAATAAGGAGTTTTAAAGCATTTCCAGAGACAACAAAATTTGACCATCCTAAACAATTTGACCATCCTAAACAATTCGATATTGTAATAGTCACACACCAAAATTTGACCATCCTAAACAATTCGTTATTGTAAATTAAGTACTCATGTTCATGAAATACAAAATGGTAGTGTACATAAAATTATGCAAGTGGAATTAAAATCGATTCTCACCAGTTCTCTTCTTGTGGTAGATTACGACTGTAGAATGGAAACTCGAAGAGAAAAGTTGTTTTGAACCATGCGGATAAGTTCCCATAGATTGATCGTGGCAACGGGATTAAAGGGCTGAAAATGATTGGGCTTAGTCATTTCTCCTTAATGACAAAACAATAATAATCGACTCATCGCACTAGGTGAAGAGACATTTCTGCTTAACCAGAGACCGAAAAGATATATGACATTGAGGAGGTAAATTAACCTGGTTCTCTTTTTGTATATCCTATATCCATCTACATTGCCAAACTTTTTATCCGCTGAATCCTGTCTCCATACAATTCATCATCAGGAAGGCACGAAATTATAAGCACAATTTTAATCAAATCAGAGGTAAGAAGCAAACCTCAAGAAGTGGAATGCCACTGACAAAAAGAAGCAATAATGTGAGAAAGATTGGTCCAATGATCACCAGCCATTCAGCACCCTTCAGTACAGGTGTAGATGCCACAAAAATTCCCCACCAAAGCAATATCTAAATTAAGCATTCATGACTTACATTAGTTTTCCAATAAAAGAATAAATAATATTAGAACATTGAAACCCCTATTAGACCAACCAAAAATCACTTTAGTTTATCCTATAAAAAGAGGCAGGAATGTAATAAATAGCTTATTCTGGCATATCTCTGCAACCATATGCACATTTTAACGGAAATAACTATACATTATACCAAGTCATTTGACCATTGATCTGGCAAAAAAAATTTATGCATCAGGGATTTCAAATTACTCAGAACCGCACAAAGGAATTTATTTAAATTTCCATTATTATAATTATTTTGTGTTTTGTTTCTGCTTATGTTTTAAAGGATTACCTCCAAGATTTTTTTTCCCACACCGAAAGAAAGAGATTACTCAACTAGCTCCTAGATATCAAGATATATTTCTCTCATATCTTACTCAACTAAACAGTAAACACTCCTCAGTCCTCACTCATTTTTCCAATATGTCCACCCCCACTCAAAAGAAAGAAAAATGCAATGATAGCAATAGCTTTTAAATGCAATGTTTGGGGAAAGATTTTTAAAGGACAGCCAAAAAAGGACCTGATCCCAATATATTTTGAGAATGAGATGGGTTATTTGGGTCGTCCCAGCCCTTCTGGTGTTATATATTCTTTTATTAAATGAGAACTTATATTATATCATAAGCTTGACTGTGAACCTTACACAATTAGTTGAAAAAGAAAAACTTATTTCAATAAGCTTCACAACAAAACTTGTTGAAATAGGCTAAAAAGAGCTTAGAAGAAGATCCCTAGCCGTATTCATAAATCCAACTAAACTTACAAGCTCCTCCATATACATCCTGCAATACCAAAATATTTTCATTTAAAAGCGATAATAGCACTTACTTCACCAAAATAGTTAGGATGACGAGAATATTTCCAAAGTCCAACATTACACCACTTCCCTCTATTTTCTGAAGATCTTTTGAAATGCAGCTTTTGTTGATCTGCTGTACCTTCCACAATAAAACCCACAGCCCACAAAATCCACCCTACTATATCAACAACCTGTAGGAAGGGATTTCTGTCGCTTGCATTAACCACTGTAACAGGTAAACTCACAGCCCACACCCAGACAGCCTGCAAAAAATTGAAGTAAATCCTCTACTACAAGACATCAAAAGAGAATAAATCCAGAAAAAACCAAGATCAGCATGCTAAATCTTAAAAAAAATGATTAAAATCTAAGAAACCTGAAATATCCAAAATATGGCCAGTCTACCCAAATTACTGCGCATTTCATCAAAGCGTCGGTCCTCTCCCCACTGCAAAATTCTGATAATCATATTCAGAAATTAGATCAACTATAAAACATTCAGAAAGACACTTTGTTAACTAATAGTCTTGACACTAAGCTGCATCCCAATGTTAAAGGCAATATACATTGAGCATGAAAAATTGGGAAGAATTGACATGTTTAACAGAAGAATAAATAAATAACTTTCTTAACAATCTATGGTGCCTTGCAATGATACTTTGTTTAACCACAAATTGTTCACTGAACCCAATATGTTAGGAACATGCTCAACAATGCAGTATACAGTGTAAAAAGCATTCTATTGAAAGGGAATTTTACAAAAAAACAAAAAAACAAAAAAACATTAACAATACAATACGATAATCATATCACAGATTCATTTTTTTATATTCTTATTTGCAATACTGAAAGGTATTATACTAGGGAATATTTTCTGTAAAGAATGAGCAAATTCTTTTTATGTCTAGGACAGTGATATCTGAATACCACACTGGATATATGACTAATTTGACTCAACCCACTATGAGGGGAAAAGTTTTCCCTCTGGCAAGTTGTTAACGCAGTTGGATTCCCCAATACTGAAACTTGAGACTTCTAGTTAAGCTAAAACTCGAGAGTTGGCAATTGTAAAGAACAAGCAATTTAATTAAAAAGAAAAGAGAAAATAATCTGTTCAATTAAAGAATATGAAAAATAAAGAAAGTGCAACTGAGAAAAGTATGCGTAGCAGTGAGAAGCAAGCAACTCCACTAATAGCACGGTACGAGCACAAGCATAGTTTACTGTGATATATCCATCATGATACCTGAATAGGAGGAAAAGGCCGAGGCGAATTCCCCATATCCCAACAAACAAAGTGAGGATTATCTGAAAAGAGTGATTTAATTCATCATTTCATTGACCATTTTGTTTTAGTCTGTTAATTACAATAAAGAAAAGGAAACGTTAAGTTACCTGTCGAAAATACCAGGAGCCTTTGATGACCAGGGTCAATGCAGCAATTATAATGAAATTCGTACTTCCTTAAAAATAAAAATAAAAAAGCACTTTGTTTTTATTAATTAACGGAAGAGAATAGAAGAAGATTGTGGTATTTAAAAGTGAAGCAAAGAATAATGAACCAACCAGCAAAATCAGTGACTTTGTCGAATTTGAGGAGCGCAGTGACGACGAAAAACAAAAACTGATAGGCAATCTGGAAATAAAACAAAATATAAGCAAAGCAAAATATGTGAGAGAATTGAGAAAGAGAGAAGAGAATTGGGAATGAATGATTACAGTGACAAGGGCAGTGAAGGCCAAGAAATGGGAGTCGATGATGGTGCCCATAGCTTTGTAGTTTTCTTGTCTTGTTCAGCGCAACAAAATACAAGAATGAAGAAGACGATGACCAATTGTCATGTTTAATAGTCGAGTACTTTGTAACATTTTTATTTTTTTATTTTTTATTTACGTCAATTACTGTACTGAATTTAATTTTCTTAAATGATAATTTTAGTCCCGTGATGAAAAAAAACTTAATTCTTAACTTCAATTCCATCCACCCACTTAGAATGTATGGCTATGGGTACCACCACCATGAGGCCGGGGACTTGTTAGTTGTTACAAATTGTACGGCGTCATCCACATCCACAACAATTATTATTTTTTCATGCAGAGGTTTAGTGTATAAATATATGCATATTTGGTTGTCAATTCTTTTTAAATAATTATTTTGGGAAAATAATCTTAAGTGAAAATAAATCAACTTTTTACAATAAGGTACTTTTCATATAATAAGTTCTAACAAATGAGCCCAAAATTTACTATTATTTGTTTAAAATTAATATTTAAGCCTAATATTTATAACAATGATAAATTAGGTAATTAGAAAATTATGAAAAATTTCTTTAAATTATTACTTTCATTACAAAAAGAAAAACAAAGATAAGTTTGTGTGAAAGACATTGATAGCTCACGTAAATGAGCAAGGTCAATATGCATCACTTAAGGGTACAATTCAAACAAAATAAAACCAGGTGAAAATAGGTGTAAAATGAAAGCAAGCTCCAATGTAACAAATAAACAAAGATAAAATCCGTAAGAAAATTAAAGCCTACAAGAATGAAAACTAGAATGCTATAGTGCGTTAGCCAAATTATCAAAACTCTTATTCAGGCACGAACTCCCTTAAGGCTAACCATGCGAGTAGATCCATCTCCCTGGGGTCCCCTCAATGCTGAACCCCTTTGAGCAGTCCTCCCTGAACCTCCATACGAACCCCTTCCTCGTCCCCTTGAATAGCCACTCCCAGCTGCTTGGCCCAATGCCATTGGCCTTCCACCATACCCTGCACGCCCACTGCCTTGCCTTGGCTGAGAAAGGGACAGGTCTTGCCACCTACCACCGGAAGAGGCTGTACCACTGCCGGCAGCCGCGGCGGCAGCATAGTCCTGGCCATCTCTACGCCTTAGAGGCAGATCCAATCCACCACCACCTACCCTGGCCTCTGCTGCTTTTTCATTACTCTCTGCAAGGACAGATAATTTCTCGGTCAATTGGAATGCCAATGCCTGAAGCCTGGAGTGTTCAACATCTTGGAAAAGAATGCACCCAGTTGGCTGATCCCAGCTTGCATGAAGCTCCTCATTGATCATCATCCTACTGACAATGCTATGAGTGCGACAAACAGAGAGATCAAAAAATTTTGTGAGTTGATCCAGGCTCAACGATTCATAAGATGAAGAGAAGGTAAAGAGGTATGTCCTCAATGCCTCCTCCTTGATTTTGTCCTTCAGCATTTCAAGTACGGTGTCTCGATTTCTCACAAATTTCCACACATCAAGAGACACAATAATGTCAAAAGCCTTCTGGAAGTCTCCCTTGTTAAGAACCCTTGTGGCAGCCATAACATGATCTCTGACATTTTCCGGTGGACCAGTAAATGTTTGTTTCTCACTTACCTCAAGCAGGCGACGGAAAGTCTTACTAATGACCTTCCGTTTGGCATCATGAACATTGGCTGCCATATTGGGAACTTCCAGCAGCATAGCAGAAACAAGATGTACTGCCTCCAGGAGCTCTAGATTGATGTGCATATGATAGGGCATCTGTCGTCTTCTTTCCAACCTTTCCTGAAAAGAATTGAGAAGAGTTAAAAGCAATGTTAAAATGTAATTCATACAATTCTAAAACAAAGAATTTAATTAAAATGCATCGACAATATTGTCATCCAAGCACAGATCACTATTAAAAGACAAAAAGAAAAGCCAGCGTCTATCGGAAGCAACTTGATAATTGCAGAACTAACAAAAAAAACAAAAAGCCATATCAGTCCTTTCTCCTGAGGAGCTGAGTATCAGCATGCTGACCAAATTATTTATCACAGCTTCAAATTACTTCAATTTCTTTCAGTTCTATGGCTATAGATTCTAGAAATTGTTAGATTTCAGCTAAAAATCAATTTGCACTAAGTGAAGTTATCCAACAAATATATAAGTTGCACCATGAGAATTGAGGCATACGACGTGGGATTTCTGAACATACATGATGCCATTTTTCTAATAAAAAGGGTTTACCTCTTTGGTGTTGATTATACTATTAGTGTACATCTAAGCAGTTAATAAATTCATGTAATTTTCAGGTTAATTGCAATGCATGTATAAACAAAGCATACCGTTTCCCCAAACAAATAAAATGTAACAACTACTCCCTTAGTAACAATAAATGCATTGAACTCATAACTAAGAGTCTAAGACCAGCACCTAATAAACTTCCACCATATCAATCATTCGGAAAATGAAGAGGGGGAGGGGGGATCAGTACCTGTTCTGGAGTCTTCTCGTGATAACGACTTTGTGACACGCCTTGTGCCAGCAACTCCTTCACCCTTCCACCAGAGTAGAGTTCAGACAAACAGCCATGTGCTTCAGAAATCAGTCCAACCCGAAAAGCACATAAACCTAACTGTGACATGGCCCTGTTAAAAAGTATCTGCGTTGAAATGTCCATATGCTGAACACTATCTTGCAAATGGCTCATAAGAAGCAGATCACGGGCTGTTGAGAACTCATCAAGTAGAGCATGATGATATATATCACAGAGCATTGCACGTGCTTTAGTTCGCTCATCTCCATATTTGTATATCATAGATACCAATACATCCATTAGGGTCCTGCTATTCTCAGGGAAGGTGGGTTTCCGCGCAACAACCTCTGGGGTAACAACAAATGCAGTAGGAATTCTTGATTCCTCAAATTCCTTCTCACTTGCCTCCCCTCCATTATCTCCATCTTCTGTCAATTCAGTCAATTTTCTCATGGCATCATAAACCTCTTGTGGTTTGTAGTAAATGAGCTCAACCCTCCTCAAGGCCACCTTAGAAGCGGCTTTGAAATTTCCAACTCTTTCAAGATATTCCTGGACATTCTGAGCAAGAACCAGAAACGTGGGCTCATCCCTAAGTCTCTCAACATAGTCACGTGTATGAGGATCTATGCACTGCAGGCTCTTGAAAAACTCGACATCAATTCTTTCTAAAAAAGCAACTAAGTTACCCCAAACCCGAATTGTTCCATTATGTTCAGGACCTTTCTGAGTTTCATTCTCGTCTGGTTCAACCAAATCATCAGCCACTATATTTGGGTACTGCACTAAAATATCAAGAATGATCAGCATGTTCTGCACACATTTTTTCCATACATTTATGGGCACATGCCCATTGAGGCCCGGATTAACATCAAACTGAGCAGAAACCACACTGAACAGAATTTCCAACTTCTGTGCAGGTGTCTTAGCAACTTTTGTTAAGAAAGTGAGCTGCTCAACCTGTTCGAACCTACCAGTTCCCTTTCTTCCCCTGGCAGCCACAACCTCTTTAAACTTCTTGTTAACCGCGTCCCACGTGATCTCACTAGGGTTTTTCATGAACTGTCTATCCAAAAGCCTGTCCTTCTTGCTAAGCTTTTGGTCCCAAGGACCTTCACCAGCATCTGGCTTTTCATCTTCATATTGAGAGGCCTCCGAATCAGATTTTGCTTCTGGTTTTTGAAGCTGATCTGGATCAATAATCTCACCATCACTGTCATACTCTTCCTCGCTCTCCTCTTCTTTTTCCTCCTCGCTCTCAGGGTTCTCCCTGCACTTATTAATCAAGTCCTCATACTGCTTATTATTCTTCTTCAGCTTCTGCTTCATTGAGTTCAAGGCTTTAGCATTGCTACTGCTCATTTTCTTCTTGGCATCCTTATTAGCCAAAGCCTGAGCCAAGAAATCTTCCAACATCACGAGTGCCTTGATGTAAAGATTGGGGACCTTCTCAGACTCAGTGACACGCATGACCTTCTCAAGCTGTTTGTTAATCTTGTCAAAACTCTCTTGCAAGCTCACCCAGTCATTGATCTTCATGGCATTCTTCATCTGGTCGACAGTGGAAGCCATCTCCTCGAAACGTTTATCCTTTGCTGACCTCACAATGCGCTTTTGGCCATCAGAGTCATCACTGTCACTTGCATTATCCTGCAGGTACCTGCTTGTCACTGCTTGACTACCAGATTCACCCACCGTGGTATCAACCTCCTCATCATAATCACTCTCCTCCTCCTCGGAATCACTTCCACCCTGTCATTTAGAAAATTAAAAAATGCTTTGATATCACATTGTTTCTTCAATCCAATGCAGCAAATAATAAAACATAATTAAGAATGTGTTCAAAACCTGGGTCCAGAATCTTGAAGCCATCCTTTGTCAAAAGTTATGAGATGCGTCGGGAATCTGCAAATAAACATAATATCAAATTGTGGTTGTATCATACCTCTGTAACACGAAGCATAAAACAAGATAAAAACCTGTTTATTCACCAAAAAAAAAAAACTTATCCTATAGATGTTTGTTCTCAATATGTGGAGGAGAAAAGAACAAGAAGCAGAGCGGTTATTCAACAACCATCGCATGACTCGATATTCAACAAACAAATTCTCAACAAAAACAAAAGCAATTATCAGAAAAATTCACAATCACCTAACTAGACGAAACGAAATAGCGTCCTATTCAGAAGCAGAAAAATGAAAGGCAGAAGTTGGAAACCAAACAAAACAAATATAAAAATCGAACAGAGAAAACGAAACACGTGACTACAAAGGATACCGACCTTTTCAGCGAAACAAAATGGCGTCGCGAACGAAGAGAATAACTGAAACAGAAACGTGATGGAGATTTGGAATTAACCACCTGAGCAGCTGAGCCTCAGTTGAGTGATGTATTGTGGGTGCCAAGGTAATAAAGTTAGGGTTAGGGCCCGAGAGAAAATAATATGAAAAAAAAAAACGAAATAAAAAAAAAAGAATTTATCTCTATTTGTTTGAAAGAGTGAAAAAAAAATGAGAAAATTAAATGATTATATTAATTTTTAAAGTTAATTTTAGCCCCTTAAAAAATATAATCTTTTATTTCATTGTTTTTTTAACCAAAAAATAATTTATCATTTTTAATTTTCTTAATGTTATGAAATAATCTATTTAATTTTTTAAGTGAAATAATGAAGAATTTTTTCTTCAATTTCAGAGAGTTATTTTTTTTTGGAGTCCCGAGATTAAATTATTTTCATTTCTTATTTCTCTTCTAAAATTTATTATTTTTTGGTTATTATATGCCTTTTTATTTCCTTTTTCTTCATTTCAATATAAATAAACAATGGATAAAAGTGGGAACGGAAAGTTTAATGCTATGTTTGATAGAAATTGAGGGTGAAGAAAAGGAAAAGAGGAAAAATAGAGAATATACAAGAAGTTTCATATTGTTTGATACTGTGCAAATAGAGAGAGAAGGAAAAAGAGTTAGCATCTCACATCATTTTATTTCTTTGCTTGATAGGCAAGATTTTCAACATTTATACATTTTTCACATGAAATAGTTAATTTTTTTCACAATTGATTATCAATCATTTTTAATATTGAAGACAATTAATTTCAAGTTCGATAATCGATTGTTTTAAAAACTACCACAAGAAGTGCCAATTGAACTTTAAAATCTTGCTAAATACTAGTTGGTGATTTTATCATTTGTTGATAATTAATCTATATATTTGATTATATCCCAAACAGGATTACCTTCATATATGTGAAGAGAAGAAGAAAAATATATTTCCCATTTTTCTAGCTTATCCCGTTAATGATAATGGAAAATTATTTCTTTTTATTCTTCATTACAGCTGCCATTAATTGACTTCTTTCACACTTCCAAAGTAATGTTAATATTATTTGAATGAATATATATAAACTAGACTTTCGCATGCATAGGAGTAAAAAGTAAGTGTGTTACAATTTGAATATAACAAGATATGATGAAATTTGGAGGGCCTCAGTCAAGTAACCAGAAAAATAAAATGTATAAAGTTGAGGACTGCACGTGTTATTGTATTTGTAGGCACTAAATTTGAAATTAGAAGTTAAACAAAGCCCCATCATGGCCTTTAAAGGTCAGCCTGACAAAATTATTGACAGTTTAAATGTATATTACTATCTTTCAATCCCATCGAAAAGAATGAGAAAATAATTAAATGAATGATATTATATTAGATGATAGAAGCTGAGCACCCTGCATGATTGGATTAAGCGGGTGCAATGGAGACTTTTTCAACCTCTAGAATGTATTCAAGTGTTGCAAGTGGAGGAATTTGCACACCAGTGCCTAAGTCAGCACCATTCTCTCCAAACCCCAATTTAGGAGGGACTATTACCTTCCTCTTGCCTCCAGCCTTCATAGTTTTAAGTGCATATTCTATACCTTCACAGACTCCCTTACTATATGGCCTTGACCCCATCACTAGAGCCAATGGTTTCTTGTCCCCCTCAAATGTGTCTACAAACACTTCACTACTTTCAATTTTTCCCATGATATCAATCACAACCAAATCTCCCGGCCTTGGTGAAGCGCCACCACCAAGTTTCAACTCATAGTACCTGTTAATTTAACACATTTTGTGCATCACAAAATGAGGCATATAATAACTGTATAGTGTATACAATTATCTTAAGTTATAATAGTGTGAATGATAATGAACCTTATGCCATTAGGAAGCACCACCTCTTCCACCTTCTCAACGTTCCTATGCAAGACAAGAAGGCCATCAGTCATCAATAAAAGAACTAAAATGTAACCTTGACTATATAATTTTGATGAATGTAAGAAGATTGTTGTTGGAAAGTTTTCTTAATTGCATTAACTGTCTTCTCAACAGCCCCGCAGCCTCTACAGTCTACAATAGCATATTAACATTTCACAATTAAATAACCATTAAATAGAGGATGAGGATCCCGTTGTGAACCAATTTAAACAATTTAATTGTAATTGTTAGTAGTTACTTTTCTGTCATAAAAGTTAGTTATATCTAAATAACTTCATTAGTTGTTATAAAATAGAAAAGTGTGAATAACAAAGATAGAGTGAGTGTGCATCTTTTGTGCAAAAGCCTAAATCTTCTCTCTTTCTCTCCATAACTTGTTCTAGTGTGGTGAGTTCCTGCTATCAATAGCTCAACAGGTCCAAACACGTCTCAAAAAGGCTACCTATAGAGGGATATCAGAAAGGCTGACTGAAGTGTCATAGAGTACAACTACCAAAATGTCAGTTCTCAGGGGCTGTTGAAATCTCACATCTACTAGAAATATCACCAATGTAATCCTTATAAGGCTTGTACAAGCCCAGATTCTTAGGATAGTCAATTTTCTTAAAGAAATCAAAAAAAAAAAACAGTTTTTAGTAACTTCAAAAAATTACAGGAAAGTTGTTGATAAATAAGTACAGGTGCACCCACCAAATAATGGACTTTTGGCATGTTTTGTCAGAGAACTTGTGGCATTCATAAGTTTTGTGTTCATGGGAATCTTTTTAAAATGTATTTCAATGTCATAAATATCTGTTGGGGCTTTAGAAGTTGGAGAAGTTTCCTAAGGATGAAACAAATAAAAAAAATAAAAAAATAAAAACATATTTGGAACACGGACCTTGTATTTGCCTCTTGCTGAGACAGCTCAAGGCGAGTCTTGATTTGTTCTGAGATGACACCAAATGCAAGAAAGCCAACCCATGCAAGACCAGCTCCTATCCCAAACCTTCTGGTCAAGGAAGTGGCTATCCAATCCGTGGATCCAACCTTAGTGGATGAAGTGACTGGTTTGATGGGCTTCTGTTGCTTAGCTTCAGTGGACACTTGCACTGATTCCTCATTCAAATTTGTTGTTCTTAGCTGCTGTGGAGACGAAGTTGGAGGCTGAGATTGTGGTGAAGGTGTTGGTGGTGGAGTTTGTGATGATGAAGAAATGTGATGAGTTCTAATAATAGTAGGGGGGAGGGAGAAAATTGGTGGGGAACCAAAGAAAGCAGCCATGTTCAGGATGAAAGAAGGTTGGTCTAGATACAAAAGGTAAAAAGAAATATCTTACAAGGTCAAGTGCCCACCTTATCCCTTACCATGTAGTGGTTCTACCTTAGCCCTTAGTTGCACATGTCACAATTGAGAATATAAACTAAAAAACCTTAGCTGTTACGTATAAATGATGCGAGTTGATTTCATGCTTTAAATTCTAGCAGAAAAAATAGATAGGACACATCTCTTTCTTTTTTTCTTACTTTGTCTGAAAGGACAAAACAAAAAAAAAGGAAAATATTCTTGTCACCGAATAATGCATTTCAAACGGAAAGTTTTAACCAAGTATGCGTACATCATGGCAGCAGGTTGGAATTCCACTCGCTCTTCCCCATGCATATAATCCATCTATATCTTTTTTTCATATAATGTTAATTTTAGATACTTATTCTTAACATACTCTTCAGCAAATTAAAAGAATAATGTCAAGTTTAACGGACAATACTTTGCCCTTGCGACTATAATTTTCCTATTTTTTTTCAAACATAGCTTCTGGAACATGCTAATTAGTTGCCTAAAGTTGATGATTGAACTGCATAGGGTGCAGATCTAAATCTAACTGTGATTAAATTTTAAAAGGAACTTTCATCTGAATTTAATACAAAAATAAATCTTTTGAAGATTTTAGCTAAGCATGGCAATGGCCCCGAACCCATGGGATCCGTCCCGGACTCGTCCTGATTTTGACAAGAAAAACTCGAATGGACTGGGATCATGGTTGGGTTCGGGTTTTCCTCGACAGCCAAAGTCGGGGGTTCAGGGTCGAGGATAGGATTATTAATACCCGATGCGAACCCACTCCCTAATCCGTCCCGCTAATAATTAATTTACAAAAATATTCTTGCATATATATAACACTAAAAGCTGAAACTATTGGATTGAATTTTATGTTACAATTGGATTAAATTTTATGTTGTCATGTACAATTTAAAAATATGTTGTGATTGCTATTTAAAATTATTTTTTTCATTATATGAAAAATTGTATTTTTTATAGAATTTCATAAGCATGTTGGGGGTGGAAAAAACCTGACCACGTCAAGGACGAGAATGGGATAAATCTACACTCTTGTTGGATTTCGGGGACAGGAGAGGGAAAAAAATGAAGAGTCGGGGACGGGGCAGGATAAGCAAAATCCGACCCCAACCTGCCCCGTTGTTATGCCTAATTTTTGCCCAAGAAAAGAGCAAACTGCAAAGTGAGACCAACTACACTAAAATACAACATCTATGTTGTTGCACAATCTCTAGAAGTTCATTTCATCTAAAATGATTAAGTGTAGAATGTTCCCCAAACAGCTGAAAATAAAATAACATTTTTCCTGTAACAGTATGCATGTCCGAGAGAGAATTGCAAGGCTCGCAGAAAATTTAGTACATTTACCCAATTTACATGGTCACTAATTACAGCAACAAGCAATTTTCAATTATCGTTAATCCTTTCTTCTGCTCAAATTACAGATGCAACTTCCATAACTATTTATGGACAACAAAATTTAGACACTGATTACAACATTTTCCAAAGAATTTTGTACAAACAAATGGTACAACCTGGACAATGAGTGCACTGTGGATTACAGAAGAGACAAGGAAACAGACAAAAACAAAGAAAGAGAAGGAACTAGAGGAGTGAAAACCTTGAATGAGAATGTAAGTTAGCTGAACCAATCACTTTTGCCAATCCCAAATGGTAAATACTCTACAACTTGCCCTCACATTTTAAGCAGTAAAATGAAAACAAAATGTTAGTCGTATAATTGTCTCCTATCCTGCGGGGTCCTCAGCAATTCGTGATGACTGAGCAATTGGTCTATGCACTTGAGAAACAGTAATTGGCTTCTGCAATGGCTTCAAAGCAGCCATGATTTCAGCAAACGTGGGCCTCAACTTTGGATCACTATAATACAGAAAAGTAGCATATTGAGTCATACATCTTATTGTAGAATGAAATTCTTTCACATGCAATAACTAAGAAAGACATTATTGCAAACTCATACCATAAAAACATGTTTATACCCTTTAAAAAGATCACATTCGTATGTTATGCATCTATATGAAAGAAAACATATGATCATATTATATCTCCGACTGCTCCACCATATAAACTTACGGAAAAATACACCTTACAGTTGTAGAGCATCAGACAGCCTAAATAGAATGAGAGGAACAATTTCTCAGACTGTGGCAACAATATGCCACTATTCTATCTGGTTCAATTCAATAGAATAGTATAACATATATCAGTCGCAGTTCAGAATGGAAGGGAAAAAAATGATTAAAGTTACACTCACGTCTGCCAGCATTGTCTGATAATATCGGCAATGGCAGGGTCTACATTATCTGGAATGTCAAGACGGCGATGTTGAAAACCCACAGCACCAACTACTTGCATCGGATTCATTCCTCCCCAGGGTTGCTGCAAAGTAGAGAGCTCCCATAATATGACCCCATAGCTAAAAACGTCACACCTAGAAAATGAATCCCAACTTATTATCATAAAAGCCAATTGGGTTTTAAAAAGTGGTAGAGCCAATGAGTAGATAGGTTTGAGATAAGGAAGCCAGTTATTAAGCAATATTTATTAGACATGAAAAGAAAAATCCTTGTTTTGTTTTCCCTAAAACTATAGATTCAAGAGGATTCAGTAAGTAACCAAGCTTCCTTTTTGGTTGATAAAACAAAAAACTTAATCACAGAGAACAAAACGGGATTACAATAATCCTCCAAGGAAAAATGGTGAGCCTAAAGAGCTCAAAAGTTGCAAAAAACAGAGCTTCCCAAGGTGTGATCATAAAAGGAGAATGGCAAAGAGTCGGAGTGATCATAAACAAAGCCTCAGCCTACAACATATCAAAGGACAAAGAAACATCCTTGCAAATGCAAGCAGTCCTCATAACCATGCAATGCTACTAAATTTCAGATTCCTTTTTCTTGAGTAGCCTCATATCATGAGAAATTGCAATAAAGAAGAATGAAATAATAATAATTTTTTTTTAAAAAATAGAACTTGACACTCAAATTGGCTTACACACCATAAATAATAGAAGAACTAGCTATTTGAGGCCTATGGATCTGCTATAACATACATCAGTATTAATATAAGCTAAACCAAACATGCACTTAATATAAATTCATAAAAGTGTATTGATATTCTAGAATATGATAATAAGTACCAGTTTTCCCTGCCTACTTATTAAACTAATCAAATCTACATAAAATATTTGCACGCACAATGTGCCAGTCATACACTTCATGGTAATGTTAAATAAAGGAAGAGTAGCAACAAGGGAAACAACCACAACTTCCTGTCCCTCAAGCAAATTAACAAATACCGAGAATAACAAAACTTACTTTTCATCTGAAAGTTCATTTCTCAACACTTCTGGAGCCATCCACTCAGCCTGAAACATGTTATACACATAACTGAAGTATGTTCTAGTATATCCAATTCCAATGAGTTCTTGGCTGTCTTTTATAAATGCAGATAACAAAATGATTATGCAAGAAAATGGATGTCATAAACAATGCCCAAATTAGGAACTTCAAAACCACAGAACCAAAAGGTAACCAAAAGTAATTTCAAAATTTATAGGGAAGAAAATCTGTGGCCATTCAAAAGTAGCTATTAGTTAAAAGATATACAAAGTGTCTGAATTTATGTGTGAACGCGTATGTATTAGCATGATTTTATTTAAAAGGGACAGATTTTACAACATCTATTGGACTAAGGACACAAAAATTATGATAGCTTACTGTTCCTGCAGTTGATCTGGAAGAAAGGAATGTACTGTGCTTCATTCGTGATAAGCCAAAATCACATACCTATTCACCAGGAAAAAAAAGTTATAACCTATCAACAAATAGCACTCACAACACTATTGAGGAACATTAATCACAAGATTCAATTAGCACCTTTACTACCCAGTTTTTGTCAACAAGAAGATTTGGGGACTTTAAATCACGATGCACAATCACTGGAGTGCAGTTGTGCAGATAGTTCATTCCTCGAGCCTGAATAGTCAAAGGAGACAAGGTTATATCATGAGAACTACTGGGCATTATAGCAATAATTTGCTGAATGAAGTTGCATTGCAATTAAAGACAACAAAATCCCTACAGCATCAAGGGCCATCCGCAACCGCCTTCGCTCATCTAATTGATTGTTAGGTCGGTGAATTAATCTATACAAACTCCCTCTGCAAAAGATTATCTACGTCTCAGTATTCAAAGAATCAAACTCCAAAAAGACATTAATCAAATAAAATAAATACCCTTGAGTATGGTCATCTAAAATTTCTGAGTTCTTAAGTTACTAATCAAATAAACTCAGTATAAGTTGGGTTCTAATCAATAGTAACATGTAAATTGTACATTTGCAAATACATGCCTATATTTTCAGTTCACAGCGTTCATATATTAGAACATGGTATGGAGCACAATCACAATTTTTTTTTTTATGAAAATTATACACTAAAGGCATCTAAGATAAGAGTACTGCTTTTGTATATATAATCAAGGAATTATTAAGATAGAAAAGAGAGGTTCAACCGCTATTTTAACCCCAAAAAAATCCTAATGGTTTCTACCATCCAATAAGCATTTTCTCCTTCTCAAGGCATATGCCACATCATTTGCTAAAGCAATTCAGAAAGAATTTTTGGAAGATGTAGCATTATTCTTTTTGTAGTATAGAACAGTACTATTTGTCTATTTCATTAATTATGCTGGTAGTGCAAGAAAATATCAACTTCCAAAAAAATTGCAAATCCACAACAGTCTCAAATTAAGCTCAGGAAATGAAGAAATTCTAGTTACCTAGGAAGAAATTCAGAAACAATTGAAAGATTTGGAGGTCGAGTTACTGCTCCCATGAAGAGAACAACATTTGGATGCCTCAGTCTTTTCATTATTTGGACCTAATGCAATTTATATAAATTACATAAGCACTTCCATCATTGAACAGTGAACCATATATATATGTAAATGAGATGGTGGGACAACAAAAACAACCAATATTACATAATGTCTGCAGAATTGAGCAAAAACTAATTCTGATGGTATTTTGAATTGGTAAATCCTGATCCAAAAATTAGAAATATTAAAAGAAATGATGAAATCAAACTATCTTCCATTTGATCCATTTATCTCACTAACACACGAAAGCCTCTATTGATCAAACCTAGCTATAATCTTTGCTCTCAATGGAATCATTAATCAAATGGGATCATAAATAAGTAGAAAGAGGAAAAAGAAGAGAAATGTAGGGAAGTAGAGGTGGCATGTACCTCACTTTTGAATTCTTCAAGTAATTCACCAGAGATATCTTGATATAGAAACTTTTTTACAGCAACTTCCTATAAAGCAAAGAGAGGGAACATGCTGTAAATATAAAAAATATCTAACCAACAATGTAATAGGAAACCACATGTGTATATATATATAGAGACAAGTGACAACATAAATGAGAGGTAGTCAATATGGTATAACAAAATTACATTTTATAAATTGTTGTGCTTGCACATACAAAGGTGCAATTGCAGTAGTGAAGCCTTAAAAAGTTTACATTTCATTGCAAGCAAAAAAGACTAAATGAATAATAAAAGAAAGATGAAAAATATATGTAGTATGATAAATGATACAATTGATTAGGTTCATGAAGATATACTCACAGTTCCATGCCATTCACCACGGTAAACTTCCCCATATGATCCTGCATGCCAAATACCAGCCACACAGTTGCAATTGAGTTTTTCTATGGAACACCAGACAAAAAAAAAAAGTGCTCCTATACACAGTAGCACTGTCAAATAGAAAGATGTATGAGTAACAATAAACATAGAACAATATACAGTTAATACCAAGTCCAATACGCTCTCCCACTGCAATTTCCTCCCATGGAATATCATACTCAGCAACATCATCTAGCGCTGAATCAGATTTTGTGCTGTCATTACTTACTGATCTATCAGATTTTCTCTCGCCTTCTGAGTTTTCTCCTAAAGCATTATGCTCTCCATCACCACTACCCTTCGATTCACAACCAGCACCCTCTGCATCACCATCACTCCGACTGCCCTGCTCGTACTGCTTACTTACAGCAGCAGTGGTTGCTACAACAGCTGCAGCAGTAGCAGTAGCAGCTGCTGCTACAGGAATCTCAAGATTCGAGTCAGCATTTGACTTCGTTACAGCAACTACCATAGAAGATGCAACAACAGCAGCAGCTGCAGCTGCAGCTGCCGCAACTGGCATATTTTTTCCATACTTTACCTGAGTTGCTTCTACCTGTGATGATATGTGCTGTCCAGCAGCTTCCCCTGAATCAAGAGGAAGGCCAGTTCCTAAGCCATCAACAGGCTTAGAATGCTCCAGGTGACTGCTAGTGCTAGGAGTTGCTTTGCGCTGAACTCGGTAGTGAGGCAAAGGAGGCAAAAATCGAGCAGGAACTAGATTGTCATCAGTCTTAGTTTCTCGCTGCACACTTCCTTGTTTATTTTCATCTTTTTGTTCAGTTGGAAAATTGGCCTCAGTCAGGGTACTTAACTGCCCATGATAAATTTCAGAAAATAAGTTTGGAGGTGCAACAACACCACTTTCAAGCAAAACATCATGAAGTTTTTGAGCCAAGTTAGGGTTCTCCTTAGCAGCATCAATCATATATTGGGAAACATCTTTGACTTTCATTCTACGCACTGCAGGAGAACTGATTCCTTCAGTCCAAGAAGGAGATCTTCCATGCATATATGGATAATTAGGTCTGCTAGGGGAATCTCGCACTATGATCTTCTCCTCATAGGGGGTATTTTTGGATTCATTTGATGGTTTCTTCAATTCTTCCTTGCCCGTAGTAGGCCCGCTTACATCGGATTCTTTCCCTGCATAGCCAAAATACTTTGATTTATTATCTTTATCCAGAGTCCCAGAGTCTGAAGCTTCTTCAGATGAACTTCCAACCCCACTGCTGAATGATGCTACGTGAGACGAATCAAGCTCTCTTGATGAAGGACTGGCTACAAAGGAAGAATCATCAAACTCAATGTGTGATCCAGTAGCATCAGATGGAATAAGTGTTCCAGGAGCTGCCATTAGGTCAACAATGTACTCCCTGAAATTCATATCATTATCAATCACAACTTCCAGATACATAATAACAAGGCTTTGCAACTCCTACTTAAGAAACTTACAAAAAGAATGAGAGAACATTCAGCTATAGGCAATATTAAATGATTAATTGAAAAAATGAACAAAATGCTACAACAGGAAAGTCTAACCAAAACAAAAGATACTAGTAACGTAACACATCTTCAAGTCAGGAACAATATAATATAACAAAGCTTCAAGTCTGTACACAGCCTTATCTCAGAAAACTATATATAAGCAAAATAATTCTGCACACTTGCCTATACCACCAAAATACAACTTTAACTGCACTCACCTTCCATCTATCTTGACAAAGTTCATTGCCACATCATTGGAACCCATATACTGCAGTCCTTTCACCAATCGACACGGGATGCCCAAACTGTCAGCTAAAACCTACATTTAATACAGAGAAATATAATTTTATTCCACAAAACATGCTAGTCTTTAAAAGAGTATGACAAAAATCTCATAGCATGTAGTGATCCCAACTGCCGATTCTCTTAATATGATTGTTAGATTTCAACTTAAAATCAATTGGCACTAAGTGAAGTTGCCTAACAGATATATAAGCCCCAAGAACTGAGGCAGACGATGTGGGACTTCCTAACACCCCTCCTCCACAGATACCTGCCAATACAGGCGAGCCTACTAAAATAGGCAAGAACTAAGATGGGCTATAGGCTCTAATACCATGTTAGATTTAACTTACCATTGACACTAAGTGAAGTTGTCTAACAGATATATAAGCTGACATCCCAAGAACTGAGGTAGGCGATGTGGGACTTCCTAACAATAATGTCATTCTGTTTTGATTTAAATCTAACCATAATTAATGTTACAAGACCCTTACATCAACCAGACCGTTCTCATTAAAATGTAAACCAGAAAAAAGAATGTTGGGAAAAGTACCTTGAATAACAATGCGCGATGCCGAGCCAATCCAATGGTCAGTGAACCAAGTGGCAAAACCATGCTACCGAGGGTAGCTTTTAGACTGTAACTAAGACTCCTCCATGCTCTTGACATGCTTTCGGGATCTTCAACTGATCCACCCATATAGTCAGCCACTATTATTGCAAGCTTGTGTACCAAATCACTATCTACAAGTACTTCAAAATCTTTTCTTGAATTGACAGCCATCTCCATGGCTTCTTGTTCAAGTTTCAACAAACTGGAATCAGCAGCCCTGTTGACCAAGACTGCTTCCCATGTGACATCATCTGAGGTTGGTGTTCCTTGCAGATCTACAAGAGAAGGCATTCTTGCAGAGGTTGACTCAGTCAAGATCCCATACAGATCATAGAAACCATCTGAGATTTTGTCATCATAACCAAGAGCGTTGTAATTCTGTGAAGCATGGATAAATCTACGATATGAGATAAGTCAGAAAGGAATATAAAGTAGGATATATTACAGTTAAGTAACTCTAAAGTTAGCTTTCATGCATCAACATCCTAATCCATTCAGCATCATTAACTCTTAAAATTAGTTTCCCAAATCTCATACCAAGATGTCGAGCAATTTTTACAATTATAAATCGTTTAATGTCTGCAAGTATGTCATATACGTCCAAAATGCAAGTACTTAATGCATCTCAGCTGCAACTTTAGCATCCTTTTTCAATTTATATGATATATGATATGAGCAAAGTCGTAGCCAAATTAGCCATTATAAAACTCCAACTTTTAAGCGCAAATATGCTGAGTGATAGTGGAAGTTCCAGCCTAACAGCACTGTTCAGAATGCTATTGATATATTTAGTAAGAGGAATGCTAACAACACAACCTTTAAAACACTCCTTCTAGCACACTAATTATTGGTTAAATTTTTTTCAAAACCACAAAGTCATAAGTCAGATTCGTCAAATAAGAAGTGAAATCCACAAATTTTTCTAATTTATAATAAATTTCAGTCAATAGTAAAGAGTTTTCGAAAGAGTTCGGTGCTAGCATTTCTCATTCGATAACGCAAAATTCTACTAACAATCATGAATTGCTATCATTTCACACAGATGAGAAAGTTTAAAGGAAAAAAAAAAACATGAGTGGGGTCAAATGCAATATAGAGATTCCTGCATCCTTTCCTTCATACCCCCCCCCCCCCCCCCCCCCATCTCTTTTCTTCAGGCTTTACACTCATTAGACTACAATTCCATGATTCAAGTTATGAAAATGAAACACCATCTCAGCATCAGAATGCTTCAAGCCTTGTATATCTCTATTTGTAATCGATGATACTTTAGTTCTGGTGGCACCCTCATACTTATAACAACAAGAATGTGACTTCAACCTTTAAGTCAATGGACTAACAAAGTGACTTACCCAGTAACGGTAGGCCACAACTTCAGCTGGTGTATTATCAGGGTCACAGGATCCCAAACTGATCTGCTTAACAGCTTCAATCTGTACAGCCTCAGGATCCTCTTTTGCACTCAGCTCCAAAGCCAGTTGTATCTGATACTCCTCCTCCACTTCAGGATCCCTCGACGTGCTAGACTCCGAATCACGCCTCGCTGAATCAGACACAACATCCAAACCACCACTGCTCACTGAATCAGATGGCTCCATTCTTTCTCCTCTAGCCAGGATGGGAGATGGAGGACTGGGACTCTGCCTATTAGAAACTGAATGCAACCAATTGGAAAGCTTCTTAGGGGCAGTGGATGAAGATGAACCATCACTGGACTTGTTGCTCTTTGATGAAGTAGCCCCTTGGGCATCTTCTGATTGATTGGACATGATATGAAGCTTCTTAAGAATGTTCTTCATATCTGTTATCTAGAGTACTGAATGCTAAAGAAGTGGAAACCTCTCCATTTTGCTCTTTGACCAAGCATGAATCTCTCTCAGTATCAAAGAATGGTCTTTGGTATCTAGAAAATTATTCAAAGAACCCCATTTTGGAAAACAGCTCCTAAGCCAAGAAACCAACACAATCAAATCCAAATAACAGTTCCAAGCAACAGGCTTTGCACGTTTCCTAATCAAGGCGATCCAGATGCTTGAATTGAACTGGAGCAGTTTCCTATTCAGCAGACAAGACTGAAATATTCCAAAAGAAACACAAACAGATGTTTGATACCATTCACCACCTTTAGGAAGCAGGGAAACCAAAATCACTGAGCCCCCATATGGAGAAAGAATGGATCTTTGCTTCTGTTTGTGGAAGGAATAAGAGCACAAAAATGG
The DNA here is from genome assembly GCF_000004515.6 of Glycine max. Lineage (NCBI taxonomy): Eukaryota > Viridiplantae > Streptophyta > Magnoliopsida > Fabales > Fabaceae > Glycine > Glycine max. Next base: position 41,974,383 of record NC_038241.2, read on the forward strand.
AAGAGACAAGAGAGTTGAGAAGACAACATTAAAGGGCAGAGGCTAAGACAGCAGAGACTAGGAGCAAGTGGGAGAAAGTAGGGGCCACAAAGCATGACCCACTTGAGAAGAGAGAGGATCACACGTACTACTTCATAGTCCCAGAGAGAAAATTAAAGGTGGTGGGACTTGGAACACAACCAACTTGCTTTCTCTTTCTTCTTCCTCCTCCTCCTTATCTCTATGTTGTGTTTGTGTATGTTTTGAGAAGGTCCAAATAGAAGTGGTGCTTGTGGTGGTGGCATGAGTTGGGTGCTTGTGGTGAACTGCTCAGAAATGGCATATAGAATGAACAAGTTGGAAAAAATAATAAGGTTGCTTTGAGCCTCCAACTTTTGCTATTTCAAGCAAACCCAATCTTTGTCCTTAGTGGTATGTAAAGGGCTTTGAAGTGGAAGTGGCGAAAAAAACTCACTTTCATTCATGTGCAGCCTCATCTCATCTCATCTCTACTACTTGAATAGCCCGCACTCTGCTCCACCTTTTAATGCTCCTATTCAATTCAGTTCAATAATACTCGCGGATAACGGCACCCATTATTATTACCCTTTTTCAACAAAATATGTGTGCTACACTGCTAGTGCTACACAAAATGATAGCTTAAAAAATTGCATGACAGCATTGTCGATTATATATGGTGGAGAGTCGACTAGATTTCGTACTATCTGAGCTTTTGCTATTAGGCACCATTAACACTTTTGCTGAATATCATTTTCCATTTATTTGTATAAATCTTTGTTGTTGTGGTGGAATTATTGCATGTTGTATATTTCACAACTACCAAATAGGAAGATGAGGTTCTGTGGATAAAAATTGTTTTAATTTATTGAAAAGAAAGTTTAATTGTTTTTCCTTGTTTGTACTTCGATATTGACAATTTGAATCTATGTATTAATTAGATTTAATTACTTATTTAATTTCTATAATTATAGTTATATGTTTGCTAAGATACTTTAGGAGTTTATAAGTTAGTTTTGTTTGCCACACAAGCTTATTTTAATAGCTTATAAAAATAAGCTAGCTTTTAAAAGTTATAATTTTTTTTCATCGTTGTTAATTTATTTGCAATATTTTTTATCTTTTTTAATCAAATAATTATTATATCTTTTTATGAAAATTTATATGTATCAACTAATTTTACTAAACATTTTCAATTTAATTACATGTGAGTTTTCAAAATGATATATTTTGGAAAATTAGCTAATAAACTAGTTCAAAGTTTATAAGTTAACTAAAAGATCATAAGCTAGGAGCTACAAATTTAAAGGTAGTTGAAATAGGATAATATTTTTAAAATATTTTATAATATAAAAGAACGGTAAAGGTTTACTGATTTTAATCATTGTTTAATCATTGTTTAAAATCAAATTTTTAATCAACTAATTATTGTTTTAAATCATTTTTTTAAAAGTACAATTAAATTAAATAAGCTTATACTGTTCAAAATCATTTTTTAATATTTAATTTTATTAATAACTAGATACAAGTCAACCAAATAATTATAAAATTCATATGATTCAATTAATTTTTAACCTTAACTAATGGTGTAACAATATCAATAGAGGAATTGATTATCATAAACATATGAGAATGTGAAAATAGGTAAAAGATTTTTAAATTGAAAAAAAAGTAAAAAAAAAAAATCTAACAAATTAGTGATGATAAAATTGAGAAGAAGAAAAAAATAGTAGCTTACCAGCTGACTTATTTTCATAAGTCAAGTCACTTTAAGTAGCTTATAAAAATAAGTTAAATACTACTAAAATAAGTTTGTGTATTAAATAAGATTCATCTTTACCAAAGTAACTTATAAGTTATTCAAAAAAATTTATAGACTCCCCCCAAAAGCCTTATACACACTTATTAGTTCATTTTACCAAATATAAAAGTTATTTATTCTAGTCCTTGTATAAAAATCTCTCATAGTTCCTATGAAATTATATGGTATGGACTAAAAATGATAAAGATATTATAATCACTAAAAGGATTAAAATGTAGCTATGGAGGAACTAAAATTGATTGTTTTTAAGTATAGAAATTAAATTATAAAATTTGTGTAATTATAATGCCTAAATGAATAACTAAACATATTCAATTTAATTATTATCTGAGAATTTATTGGTTGAACAGTAAGTTTTATAAATTTATATTTTTTTCCTATGCATAAAAAAACCTATTTAATTGTTTATTATGAACACATTTATAGAGTAGGAAGAAACAAGTTATAAAGCAGACGTAAGCTTCTGCTTTGTTATACAACATTTATTACTGCTTGATTGTTGACCACTGACTATATTGGCCACAAGTTTCTTTGATGCATACCCCAAAGTCGTTGCTGATGAAGGACAATGACTTATCAGAAATGTTAACGGGTGTTTATATTTGTTAATAAATTTTATTGTATTATATATTTATATTTATAACAAATATTTTCAAGGCACTCATGAATAAAACTATTGTTGCAAAATTGCTACATGTTATGATTTTTTTTATGCAAATTGACATTATGAATATTAAATGTGTATTGATATTACTAGTTAAACAATAATTTTAAAAATAAAAAATAAGGAATTTTGAAAGAAAAAAAAATAGCCACAGTAATTGATTGCAGCTTTTACGTAAAAATTCACGAATTAGCAACGTTTAACCAGTTTGTTTTTACTAGATTTTTAGTATGTCTATTATATAGGGAAAATGGGCGCTTAGTTAATAAAATATTAAATAACATTCATCAATTAAATCCAGTTGAAATTATAATGTTTTTAATACATTTTTTTTCTGTATGCACCAATAAAATGCATTTACCTATCTAATTTAAACTACATCTTGCTATTAATTCACTAAAAGTAAGATTAAATACGCTTACAAGCTTACTTCTTCGTAAGAGTTTTTTTTTTTAATAATATCCGTAACGCATTAATAGGTTGATGTCCGACAATTTAAAAAATAAATATGCTTACTACGGTGTTAATGATTTTTAAAAACATACTCCTTATTTAAATTATCTACATTAGTTGCTACTATTTTTTCTCTTCGAACTTTTTAAAAATGTTATATTCCAAATAATATTTATTATTATTTTACTTGTTCCCTTTTCTCATTTCAAAATGCGACTATATATATGTGTGTGGTATAAAAAAATGCTACTATATATAAGGGACTGGACATGAAGCGTTTTGTATTTCTGGAAGGTTTTGTTCTATAGAATATAGGAAAGTTTAGTTTGAGGCTTTGAGCCAAATAAAATTACTATAAGCAACAAATGTTCCGTTCAAAATATTTAACGCAAATACCTTGAAACTAAATCTAAAACTGGTTTAGAAAATGTTGATAACTGATTGTTTGTGTGGGTTAGGTGAGTTGGAAAAGCGGATATAAAACACAAATGCATGAGATGAGAGTGAGCCTCTGTCCTTCTCGCGGTGCCCCAATTAACAGGGATATTAGGGCACCTTCTCATCCTCTTTTTGTTTAAATCACGTATAAAAGAGAAAACATCTCTTCCAATAGAACTGAATCCAAATAAATTTATTTATTTTTAAATTCTTGAAAGGTCAAATTTGGTCACGTGTGCTGAACTTTAATTCAAACAATATTCGAAGGCACATTTGGTCATAATCTATGATTTATAAGAATAATCTATTATTCATATAAGTATTTTCTTTAACTTATTGTAATAAGTTTTTTTTTGTACGACTTATTAAAGTATTTTTCTAACTATGAATAAATAAAAGTAATTTTCTAACTTATTTTAATAAGTTTTATGGTATAAATTTATTAGAGCAACTCTAAATCAGTTATTTATGTTACTTCTTAAAGTTAAGCAATTTGAGAATAGCCAAAGAATTTTATCGAGCTCTTATAGAAGGTTGTTTAGGCATTAAAAAAATGTTAAGATGGAATTCTCGTGTGAATGGAAAGATAAAATGTGATGATAAGTTAAATAATAATTCTAATATCAAAGTAAAGTATTCAAGTGTGTGGGTACATATATTTTCATCTACGTCTTAAAGTTAAACTATCAAAAATAGACCATTAATAAACTTACATATTAGGTTATATTTTTATGTAAGTCATACTAAAGAAATGTAATAAATAAACAAATAATGTTAAGGTTATATTTGATAAGTTATTTTAATTAATTTTTAAATTTTTTTAAGTTAAAAAATTCATTGAAGTATTTTATAAATAAGTTTTTTTTAATAATTTATAACATTTTAAAAAGGATACTTAAAGTAATATTTTTTAAAATATTAACTTATAAGTTTTTATATTTTTTATCTTTAAAATATTTATTTAATTTTATTATAATATTTTTAAATAAATTAATGTTTTATTATTTTTTTAAAATAATCTTATATTAGACCATATATTTAAACTATTATGTTAATTAACGTATATAATAAAAATATAATATCTACTTATGATTTTTTTTTTACTTTATTATAAACTTGATTAAAAATATTTTAAGATATAGTATAAGATTAATAGTAGAATAATAATATAATAAAATGTAATAATTAAAACTCAAAATGTAATGAAAAGATTTATCTATAAATTAAAAATTATAAGAGTTTTAAATTAATTTTAAAAATTAAAAATATAATATCTCAAAATATATTTTTATTCATTAAATAAAATTAAAATTTATATAAAAATATCATATAAATATGTTGATTTATGTAATTTTATATTTTTCAGTTACCTCAATATATAATTTTATTGAGTACTTGATTTAATAAGTTAGATTAAAAACTTTAAATTTTTAACTATGTTTTTAACTTTTAACTAATTTTTCAGTTATTTTTATCAAACATAATCGAGCCTAATAAATTTTGAATTTTGATGTGACTTAGTTTATTTTTACTTCTATTGATATAGTGGAGACCATAATTAATATTTTTTATATATTAAATTTACTAAAATTCTCATTACACCGAAGTAGACTAATAATGATATTCACTTATTAAAGTTATATTACATCTGTTTAATAATCTAAAAGACTCGTTTAATTAAATTACTTAAAATACAATCAATTAAATATATAAAATAATATAATTATTATGAAAATAGGAGTTCACATTACATAAAAATATATTATAATTATTATGGATTATTGACATAATAAAGCAGACGTCTACTGGATTTGGATTTCTTCACAAGACCACCAGGAATGTCACAAGACCCACATTTTGCATAGTGCATGTTACAAATATAAAGTTTATTAAAAAAAGTCAGAGATAAGAACATTAATGCAAAAGGCAAAGAAATGATATGATAATAAATACAAAAAGGGCGGGAATTAGCAAATAAATGAATTAAAAATGGAATAGCTGAAGATCCACATTATGTCATCAATTGATTCTGCATGGGCGGCGTTGCTTCTCCTTAACTCAACCGTTTCATTTATCTCATCAAGTATTCTAATTCAATTTACTTCACTATCACATTTGTCCCAGCTTCCTTTCTTGTTTTTTTTTTTAAAATCAAACATATTTATTGACCCAAAATAAAAAATTAATCCTCTAAGATATTAATGTTCATTTAAAGAATGAGTCTTTTATATAAAATAAAATCCCTATAATATTCATGCATGAGAGTTTGACAGGTGACATTTTTTTTAGTTTTTTTGTCATTTTGTCTCTCCTTTTTTCCGTTTTGTTTTGTTGTCCAATCACGTGTTGTTTTTTATTGGCGGATTTCGACTCCACATTTAATTCCACTTAATAATTGGCTCCCACGTGCCTAATTTTTCAGCCTTCTCCCGTCATGTTGTTTGCACCTGCTCCCCTTGATCTCTTCCATCTTTACTTTTGACGGCAAACGAGGTTTTGTTTTTCTTTCCCTGTTGTTCTCATGCATGTTTTCTTTTCATTCTCATGCATATTAACTTTTCGTTTTTTCTGTGTTTTTGGTCCCTTTGCTGTTGTCCATTTTTTGTTGAGCGGAGAAGTTTTGACTTTTACTTCCTTTTATTGATGTTTTCCTAATAAGTCATGGTTGTTTGTTTGGTGTTTTTGATGTTCTCATGGATGTTTGCTTTTCGTTCTCATGCATGTTTGCTTTTCGTTTCTCAATGTTATACATTTTAAGTTATAGAATCAATGTTATAGTTGTTTGTTTCATGTTTTTCCTTCCTTACTGATTTTTCCCGCTTTGTTTTTGTTTTCTTTCTGATTTTCCCGCTTGCAAGGTGGTCCACGAAAAAACATCCAGCAGGCGAGTTTCTTTCTTTGTGCTTTATTTTATTTTATGCATGTTTGTGCTTGCTTTGCCTTTGATTGTTTCTGGTCGTCACAGTTTTCCATTTACAAGATGATGCAGGAAGAAGCATCTATATACAATCTAATAAAAGAGAAGCCCCATGAAATCCCTATAATGAACTAATCAGAAAATGTAATAATGTGTTTTAATGAGTTGATATTTGCAGGTTCTGAATTTCATTTCATTTACCCTTTGTTTTTTTTTTTGTTCCATTTATGGAACTCTAGGTTCACAGATCTGTGAGGTGTGGGAGAACAACTAGCCACTGTAAGAACCTTGCTCTGGAGGTAATTTTCTTCACCTTTAATTTTTGAGGTTTCCCTTTGATTTATATGCTAAGATTATGCAAATTGATGGTTTTCTGGAATATCTGTTTTTGTAGTATGAGAAAGCTGCTTCTATCTCGAGTAGTCATGATCCTCCTATTGTTTTGGCTAAAGTAGATGCCAATGAGGAGAAGAACAGGAGGTAATTTTGTTAACCTTTAATTTTTGGGGTTTCCCTTTGATTTATATGGTAAGATTATGCAAATTGATGGTTTTCTGGAATATCTATTTCTGCAGAATGAGAAACCTGCTTCTATCTTGAGTAGTCATGATCCTCCTATTGTTTTGGCTAAAGTAGATTAGTTATGTTTGGTGCAGGATGGTTTAATGTATATTTTTAAGATACTGATATAAAAGTATGGGCAGCAGTGAGATGGATAAAACTCCAAAAGAGAAGGAGTCAAAGACACCGCCACCACCACCTACGTCACAGGTCTAAATGTTTTTCTTTTCTTCTATCTGTATTGATGGTTAATGGTCGGTAGTTTTTGTGTGATGCCAAAAGCATTTGTTTTTTCTTTCCCAGGAGCAGTCTTCGACCACCAGCAGTGGAACAATTAATCCTGAGTGGCCTGGCTTTCAGGTTTTTATTGAAACAGTCTTTGTTGGCATTAATGGCTTATCATTTTCGTTATTGTCAAGATTGGATTTTGGTTTACCCAACTCCCTTATTTTGTAGGCATATTCTCCTATAGCTCCACATGGTTTCTTGGCATCAAGTCCCCAGGCTCACCCTTATATGTGGGGTGTCCAGGTAATTGTCACTTACATTATAAATGGCAATCCCATGTACATGGTAATGTTAATGTGAAATTAACCTTGTGTTATTGCTTAGTTAAATGTAAGACCTAACTGGACCTAAGTACTGTCTATACTTGAGTTGTGGCCAAATGGAAAATATTTCAAATAATTTAGATATTAATTTTTTCTTCTTTTCAAGCTATTAGACTCTTTATTACAAATATTTAAGTTACATGGTTTTTGGGTGATCATTAGAAGAAATTTCCCAGCAATCAGTTATACTCTGCAAGAACTTAAACTTCTATAACATACAGTATAAAAACTTAGGAGACCCAAAAAACTTGGAAATATGATCTGTGATTGTGAATTATATTTGGAGCTAGAGTGAGTCATAACCAAGTCCAATCACCTGAAGAATGGTGAGAAAAAAATCACCATCCAATAGAAAAGTCACTGCTGAAATGGTCATTAGCAGAAAAAGAAGTCATCAATTGGTAGAAAAGTCACTGTCAGAAAAATAAACATCCAAAAGGAGTTAAACAGCTCAAATTGAAGATAAATTGTGCAATTCTTATTGAACAAAGCTGGTACTTTATTTACTATAATGAGAACCTCTGTCCTTCTTTCTAAACTCTCAATGAGTTTTAATTTTATCTTTTTGTTTTAATACATAGGTAGAAGCTCTTAGATTTTGCTGAACTCAAGGACAACTCTATATCTTTCTTTGACATTGAGAAACATGAAACTGCCATTTTCCGTTGGTCTAGAGCTACAACCAGAGCTGCCAAGGTATTTCTACCATTCTGCTTCTTCGGATTCTTTTTTATTTTTCTCCAAGCTTATTCTTTTAAATTTGAAGTTGTAAGGAAATGATTTACCATTTTCTTTTGCTATATATCTATGTTAATGCAGGAATTGAATAGAGCTTAACAAAATTGATAGGTTATTTTGCCCTGGAATGGAATTGGTGGAAAGGGGCTTCCCATTGATATATTTTTTGACTCTGCATAAGGTTGTACAAATAGAATGCCTGAAATTTTGTAATACATTCTGAAGAAACTCACTCTGTCTCAACAAGTGAGCTGCAAATAGCTCTTTTCTTCAAATGCGGTAACACTTCATGGTCACATCCAATGGTAATTGTGACAACCACACAGGTTGAGAGCAAAAGGCAGAATATTGAGATTTGAGAGGCAAGTGACTACCTATATTATTTCTTACATTGCATTCCTTTATTCATATCACCTAATGCCTCTAATACAGATACGTAATTTAGTTTCACAGTTTATCTCAGACATTTGCTTCATTAACTTTGTGTTTATATTACTTTTTTGTGTTTTTCTTCTTGCTGCTTTACTAGAATTTATTTACACTTGTTCATACAATTAATGATGAGCGGACTTTTTTTTAAGGTGAATGTGTTTTTCAGAAACACATTTTCTCTTTATCTCACTACTCCTATTACATTATCTCATTTATTATATCTATACTTTTCTCTTTCTAACTCTCTGTAGATATGAATTACTAATTTTCCATGCTAAAAATGGATGTACAATATATTACCACTGCTGGCTGGATTGATCAATTACAAGAACTTAGATCAGATCAATTTCTTAATGGACTGCTCCTTTGGGATTTCATATTTCAAATAAGTCAATAATATTGATATGTCTTTGATGTGGTGAAGGGTACGAAAAACATTGTACCTGTACAGTGATGCCAAGAATTATCAACCGATTGTTGTTAACAGTACTTTTTTTTCCCATGAGTTTTATTATATGTGTCATGCAAAGCATGCAATGCAACTTTGGTTTTTCTTTGTGCAGATGGAATAAAGCCAGAAGATGTTGGTTTATCTATTTACTCGATTATCTCTTTCACTATACTATATCCTTATTTTTAAATTAAAATTCAATAATATTTTTTTTTTAAAAAAAAACTATCAACAACTAAAAATAACCTTATATTACGATATAACTTATTTATCATAAATGTAAAATATAATTTATATAAGGAAAATATTTATTATAAATTTTATTTATATAAAAATAAACATTTATCGTGTAATTTGTAAAGGTTAAAATACTGATAATAGTTTTTGTACCAACTAATGACGTGATGGAGTCATTACAGGATCAATTGGATCGTAATCAAGCACTCTTTCACCTCAAGACATGCGAGATCTTATGAGACTATTCACTTCAATGGAGAACACTTACAACAAGACTTTTTTTTTAAAGGCCACTTACAACAAGACTTGAGAGTCATAAGTTGATTCGATGGTTGAAACTTGAAAAGAAGGACATAAGAGTTGAAATGATTAGTACATAAGAGTTGAAATAATAAGGAGGTCATGAATTTGAATTCTCTTATTAACATAATCTCTCTCTATATAAAACTTACAATATGACTTGAGGTGTTTAATATGTCAACGATGAACCCAAATCCCTCCAACATTGAGGCAACTCTCTTCCAACCACAATATTTATAGGCTCACTGGTATAGACTTATTTTTGGAAGAAGGAAACTTATATCATTTCATTGATAATGAGTAATTCAATACGGGTTGTTGAAATATAATTGAAAACATAGGGACTAGCATAAAAATGTGATGCTCTAACAAGGGAATGAGCAACATGATTTGTTTGTTTTCAAATAAAATAAACCATGGCGTTACTGTGAGTGGTGAAGCAACTGTTTACAGCTGCAGGGTACACTTCCTTCTTTTAGTTTGACCTCAAGGCTGAGGTTTAATAGGCATCTACATATATGAGAAAAATAATGAATAAAGTGAGTGCCAAAATATTTCTGTAACCAAGTTATATTGGAAAATTTATGTCCATCCTAATTGCCCGCAAAATCACATTACAGGTGTTTTGATTATATCTTAAAATACACTCGAAATGGTGTTTGTTACACACTCCTAAGTTACACCGATATATTTTAAGATAAGATAATTGTAAAACTTAAAAATGAAAACCTCTTGTTTCATGATTTGAAAACCCATTATATGAAAACCTCTCGATGCTCACAAACAAGAACAAACAAACCCGGGTATTAAAACCCATTACTCTTTAAAAATAGGAAGCATTATATTATACCCTCAAAAGCTGTATCCCAAAAGGTTTTTGGAGTTGACAGATCTGCTCATATCTTTTAACAAAAACCTTTCAAACTCCTCATATAGTTGTATATAGTCTACTCATTTACCCTCAAGCCATCGAATCCAAAACTTACTAAACTTTAATAGCTGAAGCCCATTGGAATTACTATACAGAAGTAAAGGAAAAATTAAAAACGATAATTAAAAAAAAAATCTTTATAATGGATCATTTAATCTTGAATGCTAAATCATATCCAACAGTAGTAAGGGGCGACCGCTCAATAACGAAATAGAGTTCACACAACCACTCAATAATGATTAATGAGAAATAGCAAGCAGTAACCATTAATTAAAAATATTAAACAACAAAAGAGGCTGATACAAACATACACATTAATGTGACTAAAGTAAACTGTAAAAGTCAAATAAATATTACTTAAAGAACAACAGAATCATGAGTACCCGCTAATCACTTCAGGGGTCAAACTAAATGTTGCACAACAACAAACTAAAATAGACAGAGTCATTTCACCCTCAGAAAAATCAGTACCACTACTTCCTAACCGCTTTACAGATCTTTTACCTCTTGTGCCTTGTTAATAACACTTGTACAAGTTGTCCTTCATCATGTTCAGGCCTAGCTCGGGGCTGATGTATGTGGTTGAAAAAATTGCGGCAGCTGCTGTGACTGTGGCTGGGGATATTGCTGTTCATACACCTGTGTCTGTGTCTGTGGCAGTGGCGGTGGCTGTTGCTGGGTCTCATCCCTCAATGGCGCTTTAAGGTCCAAAGTTGACAGTACTTCCAACTCTTGAATTGCCGCAATTGCAGTGACTGGGCTTTCATGGTTAAAATAAGGCTTAAGCGTGCCAAGGGACTCCTTCACTTTTGATTGCTGTAAATTAAACAATGGGGGCATCAAATATAAGACCTATGAATTATGAAATATGATAAACATTCAAACGGAAGACTATTTCAACTCACAAAGTGTTCAAGCTTCTTCCTTAGATCTTCATTAGCAGCCTTATGTGCTGTGATTGCAGCAGCTGTCGATCCCTATTTCACAATAAATGAAGCGCCACAATACGCAAATGAGAACATTTTCAACAACGGTAATTTAAATTCACAACACAAATAATTTCTAAGCATACTGAGAACAAAATATATTTAAAAATCACAAAAATATTTATATGGAAGTCGTAGTTCGTAGCCGTGCATTTTCTATATCCCGTTACATTCTTTAATCAAACTGCATATTCCACTCGTCTAAGAGGTCTGGATGAGAATTCTTATTGTTTGCTGAGTCTGAATGTTATATTCATCGTACATAGTCAACTATCAAATCAAATATAATATTCACAAATTTTAAGGAGATATTTTCATGTACTTTAATCCCCAACCCAAGGCCCACCTCCTCCAAACATCATGAATAAGAGAGAAGAATGATATTGTGATGTTATATTCATCCCACAAAGGGTTCATTTGACTTGTATTTTAGTAAAAACTACTTTTAGAAGATTTACTGTTAAAAGAATTTAATGATATAACTATATTTGGAATAGAAATATTTTTAAAACTTTACTAGAATAATTAATTTTGTTTGAAAAATAAAATAAATTCAATTTTGACACAACTTTGGTTTATTATCAAAAAACCCAATTACAACATTATAACTCACATCTTAATGTAAAATACATAACGATCTAAGTACACATCTCAATCATGTTGGATAGTTCAAAATTAATTTCATCAAAATCTAAAATAAATGGTCAGTAAAAGTAAGACGACGTACTCCATTTACGCTACAGAGGCAATTTTGATGGAAGTAAAAAATAAATGCTTCAAAGTTTCACTTCAAAAACATATGATTCTAGTGGCAGCAAAATTACCTTTCTGCATGGCAATTTAATTAAACCAAACAAAAACAAAACCGTACAGATCACTTAAATTGAACTCAAGGACAAGTTTAGAAGAGGCACATTATAAGACAAACATGCTCACATCGGATACTCTTACGCTTGTTTAAGTACTTATTTATCTTTTTTGGACACCCACATCTTAAAAACACTTCCTAAAAGAGACAACAAAAATTATCGTATAGGTATTATGAAAAGAAAGAAAAAAAATTGTTATTCAAATGGTCCATTTGTGAGGCAAGAACGGTGTAAAATCCAAAACAGTTTTCCCTCTATGCTTGCTTAATATAAAGTAAATTTAAGTTTTCCTCACAGAATACTTGTTGAAAATATCAGACACTACAAAGTCAGCGAGAGACATTCAATCTAGTTCGTACTGAAAGTATCTAACTCCACATAATAAAGCAGTACTACAAATATGCATATGAAGCTAGCTAGCGTAAATGGAACGAAGCTTGTCTTGGAAGCAAAAGAAAAACAGGTAGCATTAAAAAATAAAAAATAAAAAAGTTAGAACTTCGAAGCAGAAAAACAAAAGTATCACCTTGGGGCGGCCCACGGGCCTTCTTACAGGATTCTTGGACCTTCCTACGGCGAGCTTCTGAGGCCGGCCGGGCCTAACCACCGGGAAGACCCCACGTGGACGTCCGCGGCCACGACCACGCGCTGCACCGGCAACGGCAGATAGCGCCGGAGCCCCCGCAGCAGTAAAACTCTTTTTAGGCCTTCCTCGGGGCCTGGGAGATCCATTGGGCACGGAAGCAGTAGGAAGGATGGGCTGCACAGTAGGCAGGCCGGGAGCAACTGGGGCTGCGAAGGGGATGACGTTTACGTTGGATTGGGCTTTGGGTGGGCGTCCAGGACGTCGTTTGAGACCACTGGAGATCGCCGAGACGGATTTGGGCTTGGGGGGACGGCCAGGCCTCTTGGGCAGCTTAGATCTCCCAGTCCCGGGTGGACGACCCCTTGGGCCTGGCGGGCTGACACCAATCTTTTTAGGACGACCGGGGCCTCTTTTGGCGGATAGAAGAGCAGGGCTGTCGGTGAGGGCTGCAGCAGGCCAGACGGGGTGGGGCTTGGGCTTGGGAGGACGACCACGGGTCTTTTGGGGCTGGAGCGCAGGCAGATGATGAGATCCAGGAAGCTTGTAGGATTTCTTGACGAGGACGAGGAGGGCAGAGGATTTCAATCGGTTGAGATGGTGAGTCAACAAAGCAGGGTGAGTGGGTGGAAGGTCCTTGTAGACTTGTTCTATGTACTTTCCTATGGCTCGCTTGCTCGAACCATCCCTCTCCTTCAGAGCTCCGATTGCTGTGTATATCATCTCATCGTAAGGAGGGTGTTTGGGACTGAAGGAGATGGCCATGGAGGAGACAGAGAGACAGAGAGAGAGAGGAAGGAGATTCCAAATTTGGGAAATAGAGAGAGATTAGGTCATTTGATTTTCATATTGGGAATTGTGAGTGACATCATCATGATGTCAGCCCTTGATTTTCTCTTGCGGATAGCTATGTCTTCATTCTTTCTAAAACTTTTTAACTGCCTCATGCTAGCGCTTTCGTTCCTTTTTTTATATATGGTGCAAAATTGTAACTAATTAAATATTATATTTTTTCTTAATAAATTTAAATTTTATTTTACATTTTCAATAGACTGTGTGTGGATTATCCAGGGATTAATGAAAAACTAGCACACCACAGTATTTGTCAATAACCCAATGGTCCCGCCAGACAGAATACGGACTTATTTCCACCAAACCTCCATTTATTATTTTCTTATGAATTAATTAGTTGTCGGATTGGATAATCTCGTCACAAGAAGAAGCATCAAGAACATTCTTAATTAATTCTTTAATAAGTACACTGCTCGATATATAGTTGACTATAAACAACACTCATGAGTTCTTGTTAATGTGGTGTCTACCTCATTCGACAAAAAAATAAATATGTTTGTTGAATTATTAGCAAGAGTGTAAAATTATTTAATATAAAATAATGTAATTTTATGTATAGTTTTCTGATGGAAATGAAAAACATGATTTGTTTTTTAGTTGCAGTGTCACTTCTTAGAAGTAGAATTTGAAATTAATATTTTTTTCTCTCAAAAACATAGAATCCTGAATATGTCAAGTTCAGGAAAAGGAAGTCTAGGAGAGTTTTAATCATAAAATTATTAAAGCATTTGCATTTATAACGTATAGTTTTTTTTATCAATAAATGTTTTATCAACAAATGTGGACTTTTATAAACGAAGAGGAAGAAGGATGCAAGCCGTACCTACCCATATACAAAAAAAAATAAAAAATAAGCAATTTGTAACATATAGTAACTAAAAAATGACACAATCACGTATTTGTTGTTGGGGATCTTAATCTTTCAAGATGATACCTTCAAGAAAAAAATCTTTCAAGATAATGAACACTTACTAATGTAACTGGCTTGTTTAAAATTCATTTTTAATGAGGAAGAATCATTACTGATATTTTGAATTTGGTTTAAATATCTTATTTGTCTTTGTAATTAAGAGATTATTTTTGCTTTTAATCCCGCAAAAAAAATTGTAAATTATATTTTTTATTTTTCGTTCTTATAACATTTTAGATAATTTTTTTTTTTTACTTTTCACAGCGTTATCTAAAATGTTTTAATGACAAAAAACAAAACAAACATAATTTAAAAAATACTAAAAAAAATAATTTTACAAGAACTAAAAGAAAAAAATGCTAAATTATAAAAAACACAAATATATTTAAACCTTCTGATTTTATTTTTGATTTTATGTTTACTCTTCACTGCTTTTTATTCTATATTGTTCCATGATAGGGTGACTTATTTTGTAGGAGTATGTTCACTTATTTTGTAATATTTCATTTTCACTATTTTGTGTTGTTTCATGTTATGTTAAATTTATTGCATACATGTATGGTTACTTATCCTAACTTATTTTAATTTGTTTAAAACAAATAAAATTTTAGGTGTCAAAATTAATTATGTTAATTATCATTTTATTTATAACTAATCAACTAATTAAGAAGCCAGAATTTAAATCAAAAATAAAAAACCTAAATATAACAAAAACATGGTTTCATTATCCATGTATAATATACTGTGAAAATTGTTTTAGTTGTACTATAAGTAAAAGTAGAAGGTGAACTTGGCAATACACAACATGAAAAGGTTTTCATGGTGTGTATTTCGAACAAAACAACAAAATTATGTTTTCGTCAAAGATATTTTTGTCAACAAAAAAAATATAAAGAAAATTGGGGTGTGGGAACAACATGGGCAGAAGATGGTAAAGAACTTCCATGGGAAAAAAGGCAATTGTTTCCTGCACCTAATTTTTGCTTCTTGCACCCCTGAATGTTTAAAATTCTATATTACCCTTTCGTTATTTTGGAATGAGTTCTGCTATTTGGTGCGAAATCTTAAAGCACGAGACATTGAAAACAGATCATGTGTAATTATCTTATAAGAAAATAAATTAAGATGTTAATAAAATATAAGTAAAACTGAAATAAATACATCATTTATAACTAAATTCCGTTAATCCTGGAAATTATCACCAAATTTGAAATAAACAAAATTCATATATTAGTTGCTCCACAGAAATTCAAGTTGTGGACGTGTTGCGACAGGAAGGCCTGCATGTTGCAATGAGGTTTAAACGTCTTGTGCCTTTGATATCAAAATGGCTTATTATCTTCACAAAAAAAAATGGTACAATGCTTATCTTCAATTTGCATAGTTGCACGTTTGATGTCTCAGTATTAACCATCACTAAGGTATCTTTTGAAGTGAAGGCCATAAAAGAAGAGGATCACAATGCCTGAAGTAAAACATTTTACGTTTGGAATTAAAAACGTGAATCATTCGTGTGTTTAGTAAGAATTTTTATTCGAACTAAACAACATTTTCCTATTGGAATATGTATTCCAAGAAGTGTATAACTAATTCAAAAACCTATCCGAAATATCTATCTAGAATACTTATTCCAAAATATAAAAATCCTATTCAAAATTGGTATTTTGGAATATGAAAATCCTATTTTGGAATAGGTTTATTATGGATTATCTATTCTCTTTTGAACACCACTTTTCATGGCACCAACATAATCACATGTAACACTCTTCCACTCTTCACCCAAATAAGGTTTTGTCAAAATAAATTCATCAAAGAGAGCATTTTTTGGTCATGATGATGGGTTTGGTATGGCATGGAGGATCATAGGTTATAGTGGCGATGTTAGGGTGGTTGCAACGATGGTGTTTGCATGTGGTAGACTAGCGGTGGTGTTAGATGGTGCGACATAGGTGGGATGCGGTGGTTATGGAGGTTTGATGACCAGGGTTTGCTTGGGAGATGCAAGAGTGCCTGGTGAGGGATACTTCCGTCCATTTGAGTTCTTTTGGGGTGCATAAAATAAAAGTAAGTGCAAGAAGTAATTCCCAATACAAAATTATTATTGGGCTAACGGCCCAATGTGGATGGTCATTGATAGGCAATCTACTTTTTTATTTATTTTTATAGCAGAGACAATCTCCAACTTGACCTACAATTTGAGATGCAAATACCATAAATTAGTTTCTCCATGTCCCGAGTTTGATCCTCCCAAACTTCATTCCAAACTAGATTACCATAGCTATACATATATATGTGAACATACACATGAACAGCATCCACGAAATATATTTCTCTAATACTCTAAATTAAAAGTGTGACTTAATATTTTTTATGAAATCCAAATCTAAATATTTCTTTCATTAAATTTCACAAATACACTATTCATTAAAATCGATTCTAGAATTACTGATAGTGAGATAAACGTAACTCATAAAACAAAAGACCGGGTGGGTTAATGTTAGCTTATGACTCTTATATATCGAGAGAGAGAAATTTCACGAAGTATACTTATATTTAATTTTATTTTTTTAGTTTTTACTTTTTAGCACCTCTTATTTGAAGACACGAGCAAATTGGCAAATTCAACGTAGTATGTGTCAATTTTGATTATTTTCCGCCCTTAGGCCTTAGGTAGAAATATGCCGTATTTTGAAACTTGCGATCATGTTCATCCACGGAATCTTTCCTTTTGACCCTTCCACATATCTACATATCTAAACCCCTAATTAAAGAAAAAAAAGTTGTCTACACGTGCTCATCAATACTTTATAGTGTAAAAATAATAAGTATATTCTATTAATTATTTCTTCTTTTTTGACAGAAAAGGTTTTTTTAAATTACTTCTTAAAGTTTAATTTTCTTCTATTATATAGCTAAAAACTTTTATATTATCAAACAATTACAGATAATAAAGTTATTATACAAGACAATAATCAGACGATAATATAAATAATGCAAATGTTCATTAAATTTATACTTCTTTTCATATATTTACTTTAAACACACAAAATTATATCATATATTAAAATATATAATTTAAAGAATAAGACCATTCCTTTTCCTACATTAAACATTCATAATATGCATTACCTTTGAAAATTATCAAAGAAAACTTCTCTTTCAATCATATCATACTATTCTCTTTTTCTTTTTATTTACCTTTTATTTAAAATTAACTACTTAAAGCTAATTTTTTAAAATGCACCCAAACATTCATTTAATCCATTATCTTCTATCTCATTTTCTAAATTAAATTTCAATAGTTTTTTCCAACAAATGTCAATAATTAAAATAACCACATATTACAATTTAAACAGTTAATTGTAAATTGATAATATAATATTTTAACATTTTATTCATTATGAATTTTAGTTTTAATATAATTTATATATTAATTTTTTGTTACAAATTATAATTATATAAATTATTTATTCTTTGAAATGCATTAACTAAAAGTACTAGTATAAATACATGTTTAAATTAAAATTAGAAGAGTTCAAAAATATTTTTATCCTATAAACAACAATTTTTGTCTTCTTTCTATATATTAAAATTGATTATTATATGATAACGGCTAATTATAAGTATATTTTGAGGTTAAATTATATAAAAATTTATAATTTTTCTCTCTTAATTTTTTTTTTTGAGCAAATAATTGTTAAATTAACATCATGTAAGTTTTTACACAAAGAATAATAAAAGTGATCAATTTATGACACTTTGTGAGTAAAATAAAGCTCAAGAAAGCAAGGATAATAATCAAAATGAAGCTAGTTAAGAAAAGAAGACTAAATAAAAAAAATTAGACTGAGTAAGAAAAGCATGCTAATTAAGGAAGACAAAACTAATTAAAAAATAGGCTAATTAAGGAAAGCATGCTAGTTAAGAAAAATAAGACTAATTAAGGAAAGCCCGCTAATTTGCACCTAAATAAGAAGAAGAGAAAAGAAGGAAAAAAACACAAAAGTTCTAAGAGAATACAATTTCTTATAGAAGGCAAAGGCTGAAAGAAGGAGAAGCAAACATTGAGAGTCATTCTTTTCCTCTATTTCCTTTCTTATCTTCCCCCCTTTACTAGATATCCCTTTTGCAATTGTAAAGTCTCCATGACAATGAGAGGTTAAACTTCCTTTGTTGAAAACTTGGTAGTTAACTACTTTTGATATAATTTTTTTTCCTATCTATTTATAAATGTTACATTTGCATTATCTTTGCTTGTGCTTAATAATATTGTTTGTGGCTTGATTATTCATTTGCATGGTAAGTTGTAAGGATAGCGTTGAAAAATGTTATTTTCTAATAGAACCGAGAAAGTGTATCTAATTAAAGTCATCACTAGGGATAAGTTAATATTTATTTGGTTTGTTATATATCTCTATTCTTAATGTAATTTACTATTTTAGTTCTGCAAAGAGATTTTAGAGAGAAAATAAATAAGTTAGGTTCTTTCATGCGGGAGACCAAAGTTAGAGTATATTAGTAGATGCAGGTATAAATTGAAATAATTATAAATAGAGAAAAATTATTAATATTACATTAAAGAGTAGTTCTGGTAGGCTAAATTTCCAACATTCTCATCTTCTGAATTTACTTCTACCATATTAGTGGGTTCTCTAATCTTTTTGTCTTTTAATTTAAATTATTGTTTAATTTATTCTCTTGTTTGATTAATTTTCTGCCAATTTAAATGACTTTTTTCTCACAATCTTTTCAAGTTAATTTTCTTTATTTTTTATTAATAAAATATTTATCTAAATAAGTACAAACAAAATTTTGATGGATTCAACACTCAAACTTCTATTTTTACTTTACTACTTAGAATGTATTGATACACTTGTCAATACATCAACATTATACATTGAATTAATTGTCTATGTATTAGTTTTACACCACCATTTAATTACATATCACTGTTTAAATTATAATAAAATTCAACAAATTTAGTATACACCATGAATTGTGATTTAATAACTATGTCAAAAATTTTGTATGATAAATTTTGAAAAGAAATACTTTTTCAACTTTTAATCCAAACCTAACTAACAAAAGTGCCCTTCTTAAAAAATAAAAAAAAAGTGGTCGTAAGATAAGCCCAAACTGAAACATATTCCTTCAACCATGTCGTCTGATATTAAATGTGGAGACTAGAGGTGGGCATGCAGATAAACCTACCCCGCCAACTCGCACCCGTCAAACCCCTGTAGCCCTTTTTCTAAACGGGTACTTTTTTTATTGAATTAATTTTCTAAACTCGAGTTTTGCGGGTAACCCGCATTCACCAAAAAAAAAGAGAGGAGAGAAAGAGGAGTTCGCGTGACTGCCTGTGCCAGTGGAAAGCTGAGTGCGCTAAAGGGATACTTGTGAATTAGAGCTGGGCCTTAGGTTAGGGGTTTTAGTTTTTAATAGAGATTAAGTGTGGGCTGTGTGGGTTTTTCCATGGCCCTGTCTGTTTTCATCATTTTCCTTTTCCTTTTTTGTACGTTACGCTCTACCAACAGACTTCCACTATTTGAAAGTATACAAACATCCAATTAAAATCAACCTCTGCTCTGCATTAAAATTTCACAAATCGATTAACGGCCGACTTGCAACAAATTCACAAAGCAAATTTTGCATTCACGATCCACTAAAACGGCAAGCATAGGAATAGTTTTTCATTCGATTTCTAATTCTGCGCAGCGATTCAACACAAATATATTTATATTTATAGAAAAAAAAAAGAGGAAACGAGGGGTAAAAGTAATAACAAATCGATCATAACAAACAGGCATAGATTTATTATTCAAGAGGGATTGTGCCTTGCCCAGCCTAGCTATAAACATCAAATCCAAAGCGCCTAATCGGTTTTTTCTTCGCCATTGCTAGCATTTTCACGATTGTTGCTCATCATCCGCTTGAACTCGGGGAAGTTGACGTTGCCGTCGCCGTCGGAATCCACGGATTTGATCATGTTGTGGCATTCCTCGACGGAGCACTTCATTCCGAGGCGGTTCAGCACCTGGCAGAGCTCCGTGGCGGAGATATGGCCGTTCTTGTCATGATCGTACAGGTTGAAAGCATCGTGGAGCTCGGCGTCGCCGCCATCCGCGGTGTCGGAGCGGCAGAAGGCGGCGAACTCCGAGAGGTTAATGAATCCGTCGTGGTCGGTGTCGAGGTCGTCCATGACGCGCTGGATATCCTCCGGCGGGACGCCGGATCCGAGGGAGCGGAGGACGTTGTCCAACTCGGTGACGGAGATCTTGCCGTCGCAATTAGCGTCGAAGCGGCTGAAGACTCGCTTCAGCTCCTCCGTGTCTTGGAGGTAGACGGAGGGTTTGGTAGTCGCGTTAGGGTTAGGAGCGGCGTCGCCGTTCCCCGCTTCGATTGGATTCGTCGCCATTACTATCGTTTTCAGTAGAAAGAAGAAGAATTTAGTTTGTTTTATCGGTGAAAGAGAGAAGGAAACCAAAATTCGAGAGATGAATGGAGCGGTACCAGTTTGGGGCATTATATCCCTTCGTTTGGATTAATATTCGAGTGCAAAGTGGACCCACTCTTGTCATTGACCGAAAAAACTTTAATTCTTTTAAATAAAAATTTAATTCTTTAGATTTAAACATTTATTTTTAAATAAAATTTAAGTCTTTTCATGGATTTTTAAAGTGTGTTTAGGGGCGTAAGATAGGAAGATAATTAAAAAGGACAATTAAAATAAAAACATAGTACAAGACGTATTATTTTTTAGGTAATTTAAATTTTTTAATAAAATGTATTTATTACTTTAGCACTATGTATTAACGGACATATAATAAGAAGTTAATTTTTATTTCACAATATTAATATTAATAAGTGTACAACGAGCGACAGGAATTCAATTTAGTTTTGATTGCTTCCAACGGAAAAAGAGAATGGAAATGGAATGCACCTTAAAACAAAAATACAAAATTAAAAAAAAAATAAAAATACAAGTGCTGTCTGTACTCTGCACACATACACTCGCTACTCTCCACCGCAAACGGCAAATCCAATCATATCGGCAAATTTACACTAATTTCCAATATCCTGTTGAACAAATAACACTTCTAATAAAGGAAAGTGCATAAATTAATTTTTAAAATTGATTGTTCAACACCCAACAACTTATTTAATACTAGTACTTATGGAAGAAAAGGATTAAAAAAATTTAAACATATAATTTAATCTGTATAAGTATTACAAAAATTCAATTTAGTCTCTGTGCATTACAAATTTATTAAATTGGTCCGTATACGTAAAATTGATCTTTCGTTAAGCTTGTTTCTGTTTTCAATTCACTACACATGTCTTTATTATATAATTTTTTTTTTTTATGTTCAAAACAATATTGGAGAATCTTCGTTAGGCATAGTGTTGTAATGCTTTAATGAGAAACAATTACTTTAAACATGGAAATAAACTGTTATGATACAATGCTTTTTAGAATTTTTTCAGAAGTTATTTTGTTTTGTTTTTATTATTTTATTATTTGTTAAAATTTATAAACATATCATTTAATAAGAGGAATTGTTTAAACAAATTAGAATCAAACGGGTAATAAATCTGAAAGACAATAATTATTTGTCATATATAGTTTTATTTACTCAAATTTTCTATGAGTTTTAAAATAAAAACAAAATACTTTTTATTTTATAATAAATATTTTTTATTAAATAATTGTATTTTCATTTTTTAAACAAGTACTTGTGAGACTTATTATTATGTCTCTTTTAATCGTTAGCATATTTGAACTAGTCATTGTCGAACACTAACAATTGCTTTGTCTTCATTATGATGGGTTGCTTTCTTTTTTGTGTGATTTGGTAGATATTGTCGTTTTCTCACATCTTTTTTTTAGATACTATGTGTGACATTATCTTTAATGTTATAATTGGGTTTGGATTATTACTATTTTTTTTATAATCGTGACAACAAGACTTAAACTTATAATCTTGTGTAAGTTACTTAAAATTTTCACTATTAGATGGACAGACACTGGTAGATAAAATTGGGGTTGGATAAAGATGTACTACTGTAACAAATTGATTTTGTATAGTAACAGATGTGTTTACTTATAAAATTATGGTGAAAAAGGTTTTGTAGAGAAGGATTTTACTCACTTGAATGATTTTCCTTTTTGAAAAGGTTAGTTTTTGGCTATTGACTAAAAAGATACTTTGCCCTACAAAAAGAAAAGAGAAAAAAGGCTAGGATAAAAAATTTCACACAATCATTCAATAAAAACAAGAAAAAGAAAAAGAAGTAATATTAATTTTAGGAAAAAATAAATTTTAAAAGTTTTTCTATTTGGTAGAATTCACTTCAGTGTGAAACTTGGTTTAATTTGTTTGTAGAAAGTATACAACTTATTTAATTTCTCATACTTAATTTTATTTTTCTTTGATTAAGTCACCCTTACCCTTAGAAATAATGGACTTACGTGTTGAATTGAGAAGAGGAAAAGGAAGGGGACAGATAGCCGACGAGGGGGCTCGAGGTACTACGTGCTAATCTTAGGCGTGTGTTTAACAATCTTGTGATGTGTGCAAGTACACCACTCACGCGGTGTAAACAACACGGATTCAACGCGCTTCTAACTTTAATACGCGATATGTCCCCTATCAGATGTGATTCTCAATCTACAACAATTATTTAGCCATGTCACTTTACCACAACCTTCAACCTTATTATAACTACCCAATATGTGCTTCCGGAAATATCGAGGTTGTATTTGTTGCATGGGGGAGAATATAACTCAACATTTCGATCCGGGAAAGATAGATTACATACACACACTTAAATGTTTCTGGTTAGATCTCCTGAACCTTAAGAACAATCCATACCAAAACGTTAACATGTTCGCTTTTTTTCCTTACACTTCTATTGTCAAGGCCTGCAAGTATTAATGTTAATATTTAAAGCCTTTTTAAGTTTTTTTTTTGAATAAATTTTAACCATGGAGTTCCTCTATCTCCATAATGCATGCAAGTTGCCCAAGGCATCTGCACTACCGGCCCAGTTGCCAGCAATATACCAAGTAGCTCTCCCCACCCTTGTGTGAGTAGGCCGGGAGAACAGTTAAAAGTCTACTGGTAGGCAGCAGAAGATCTTGAACAAAAAGGTCCCACGATCGAATGTCTCATGTTTTTCATTTTTCTTGGCAATAATTAAGTGAATAATTATTTAACTTTTTTTTATCGGCAATAAAACTTTTTTTTTAGTATTTAATATACCTGGATGTCCGTTCCATATGTTTGTTAATTAATTCTTCTTGAGTTCTATTCTGAGATTAAGGGTTATGACTCATGACATGTCTCAAGGTTCACTGAGTATTATATTTAGGATATTTAAAAATCACTCACCAACTTGTTAATGAAACTCACATCCCGTGAAATATGAATTAAATTCTTAATTATTAGATCCACCTTTGTTTGTTGGATGATAAATATATTATAATTTTTAAGAAAAATAGAAATAAACTATTTTATAACTTTTTCTAGGATAATGAATTAGTCGAGAATGAAAGAATTTCCTATGCCAAACCTCACTTAAGTAAAAAAAAATTAAAAGATTGTTAATTGTTACATGTAATATGAAAAATAGTTGACATTTTTCATTTATGCATGTGATGATCTATCATGGAAATGTCCTAGATCTAGTGATAAAAATGGTTAAGGGACACCCATTTGCTTGTAGAGAGAAAGAAGGTATATATAACAAGAATGTGATGTAATAAGAAAAGAGATAAAAGAAAAATGAAGGATGTGAATTAAGTATATCAATTGTGGGGTGTTCATATATCTTACTCTTTGTAATAATGTTAGAAGCTCTGATTAACGAAAATATGGGCATAATATATGAAAACCGATCTAGATTACTTCAGTTGCAAAAAGAAAGAGTGCACGAAATACCAAAATGTGAAATGCGCGGTCACAACTTGTAGTGATTCAATGCAGTTTCATGTTATCAAAATTAGAAGCGGCATTGATCGAGTTCGTGTTCTTCTGATCTCATGGATTCGTGAGACTCTGCATTATGGGCATCTTTCAAGCATAGACTCTATTTGAAAAAACTCAAGTCTCACATTAGTCAGATATAATGCTAAAGTATACAAGTTTGGACAACTCTTATCCTATGAACTAATTTTTTAGGTTGAGTTAGACTTAAATTTACATTCTAAGAAATTCAACTGCAGATGTGATTGGCACGAGTTAGTGGAGAGATGGAACCTTAGCATGTCCAGTATGGAGATGGGAACACAATTGCTTCAGCAATCACTGCATTTTCACACGATGATATGTGCAATGAGTCATAGTTTTACTTTTCTCTACTCATCAGTCACCAAGGGTATGACATATATGCTTGAAGGCTTTTTTAAATAGTTTAATTTGAAGCATAAACATAAAGTAAGTGAAGTACTATTCTACATTATTTTGAAATGGAATATTGACAGATCCTGTTATAATGATTTTACCCATGATTGATAATTTATTTTCATTCGAAATTTACAGGTTCAGCTCTGCCATGGATTTCCGATGGCATGATCCAGGATACATCCATTTAGCATTTATGACAGGACTTAAGCCTTCAAGCACTTTCTCTTACAGATACGGAAGGTATGAAGTAATTATGAACTTTATATATGGAATAATTTGAGGTTACGGTTCGAGAAACTCTATATTTTGTCATGCATGTTTAGTTGCATTAATAACAGATCTGAAAATGATTTTATACTGAAAACAACTCGGCTACTTAATGCAATACTACTGATACACCTAAACAGTAACAACTTGTATTTGTGCATCAGGTGTATCAAGATATCGTGATTAATTGATCATGCTCTCTAAATAAGATCATCAGTATGTAATGTACCGACAGCTCCTTTTTTTCAAACAGCCAGGAGCTCGTTTAATTACTGAAGCTATAGCTAATATGTAAATTCAATCAATATGAATTCAATTTTTCACATCGGATCGGAGACATAAGCTATATGCAGTAGGTTTTAAAGCAGAATGGAATTTCTTCCTTCACTTTATCAACCCACTAGCTTCCAGACTTTCCCATGTGACATCAAAGAGAGGTATTGCATCCACATGAATGATAATTCTGTCCAACGAACATTTTCCTCGAATATCTATATTACTTTAAAAATTTGGGCAAAATTCTCAGAAAATTGTTACATAACTTCCTGTGAGTGGTTGAATTCTTAAAATTTAAAATTTAATGCACAGAGCAATGGTAGCAACATACTACTCTCTAATGTACTCTTTCTAACAACACTATGCTGTTGGTTGAAATTTGTTGGTAATCACAAAAATATGTGGGTTACATTCCATATTTAATGAATCTCACTTAGTTCTGCACATTTTTAAAAAAAAAGGGCTGTCCGAACAGCATTGTTGAATCAATTTATTAAGCATGTGCATGACATTTTTAAATGCAGACGTAGACCGAAGTACATCTCCAATCATGGATTCTTATCTGCTCATAAATCGTAACAAATTTATTTAAGCTATGGATTCATTGGTATTAGAAAATAAGGCTAGCAAATCAAGCTCCTTAGACCTTGGTTACAGTACCTTCTTGTAGTAGTTAACTGCATTGAGAACATGAAACAGGTTAACTTGGTTCCCATGTGCATAATTATGAGAGAACTTGTTCCATGTTTCAAAATGAATGTAAAGCCATTCCATCAAAAGATAACAATGGAATAGACACGTTGTATCTGAAATTACAGTACCCCTGTGCATGTTGTCATTGGCATGATTGGCTTCACCTTTGACTAGATAGTTGTCAAACAATGTAAGTAATTATCTAGTCATCATACTCTTTCCTTCTCAATCCTTAACACTTTCTACATTTTCTCTTGCAAAAAAAATTACATAACATAATTTTTTCATATATACATCCATATCTCAGGACTTTGCTTGTGGTTTTTTACAAAGCAATCACATTGTATGTTTCCTTGCATTGACAGGTGGAGAGCTGAGCCTGAGAAGATTTCAGTTTGGTTATTTAAGAGAACATGCTAATGCTACTAGGGGAGATTAAATTTAAGAGGTTAGTGTTTACATGCTTATATTTCTATCTCAATCGCCACCATAGTAAGAGGAAATGAGCAGGGTTAAGTTTATATAATGTTTTACCGTTGAGTCTGTTTCTATATTGTTGTCTATTCATGAGGGATTTCTTAGTGGATCTTTTCTGCGCACTATTTTTTCTTCATAAAAATTCCCTCAGAAGGATTGGAAAGAAAAAAAAAAAAAAAAAGGAGAAACAGACTTCTCATTTAAACATGAAACGAGAAAGAGCAACGAAATACAACACAAGGCCAAGTCTAAATTACCTCTGCGAAAAGCAAAGGATAGTCTCCAAAACAATTTGTTGCAACAATATTAGGTAGCTTATTATTTATCTATAAAAAAATAGCTTAATTATTTACATATTAAGTTCAGTCAAACTGTGACATCAATTGCATCTTGGCGTCTTAGACACTGATAAATACCTGTTATGTTGGCATCAACCTATTTCCATATACAAAGATCAACGATTTTCCCTTTCCTAGCAAATTTATCATTTGCCTAGAAGAATGAGCATTTATGGACAAAATAAATGTTGGACTAATTAGATGCGTGTTTGGTTAGATACTACGATGAATTTATCTCATGGAGTCATGGTAGAACTCGCTCCAATATATAAGATCTATAATTGTGTGGATCATCACTCTCCAATTGCTTTTTCTCTCCTCTACTAGTGTTGTCACAAAATATAAAATATTGTTTAAGAGTGTATAGTAAATGGCATTTGATGTTTTCAATGTGGATAAATTATTCAGAAAAATTTATAAATATTTCCTCAAATTTAAACATATTACAATGCATTTCCTCTTTATTTGATTCTTACACAAACATCAATTATTTTAAAGATTGTTATGTGATGTCGGTTGTCGTTGTTGTTCATTGTTTCCCAAATTCAAAATGTTATATCATTGTGTTTTTGTTTTAAGGATTTTGTTTGTTGTTTGTAGGATGTTTGACAAAATGTCTCATTCAAGAGTTTCATCCTTTGGTAGTGTTAGTAGGGGTACGATATTTGTTAAACACAAAAAAAAATATTGTGTGGATCACTAATGGAAATAAAATGTAGTGGAACTATAGCCAATCTGAAATAAAATGTGACCAACGAAATCAAGAGAGAACTCAAAGGGGTTTCAGAACATGTGAGACCGCAACAAAATGAGGGATTTAAGAATTATGAAGGATAGTTTTGATATCTCACAAACACTAACAACGTTAACAAACATATTCAATCAGGAGTGCAAAAGAAATGCATTTTAAGAGAGGAAATATGTGTGTAATATGCCGGAATTTAAGGGAAAGTTTATGTAATTTGTTTTAAATTATTAGTAATGTGTTTGTTTTCATACTAACATAAAATTAATGCTACAAAATGCAAATGCAAACGACCTTTGAGTGGTTGCAAACATAAAAGCAAAAAAATACCCACTAGTTGCTTAGTTTTAGCCAAAAGGGCATTCACACCATTGGCTATGATGGATCAGTATTGTATTTTCGAGAAGTTCAAATACTGTTTTTCATAATACATTGACAATTTGATATCGAAATTAAGTCCATTGATTTTGTAGCTAAAATAAGTGAGAGTGAACCTTTTGTGGAAAACCTTGAACTAGTATGCAATCGAAAGCATGCGTACAGAATCCATGTGCAGTTATGCATCACTATTTCCCTATCTGGTAATCATCAAAACCTAATGTTGATTGTCCAGTTGTCCAAACGATGATTTCATACATCTACAATGCCACAAGTTCACTAATTAAATTATCAAGGCAAGGAAGGCTACACAATAAGAATCAGAAGCCAGATTGAGTCGAAGGTCCAAACAAATAATGATTAGCGAGCGAGAGTGACATTCATAAATAAATTTAGGTGAAACGGACAAAATGGACAACACATTTGCGAAATGGACAAATCATAAGCCAATTAGAGACGGAAAGAAGTACACATCAATTAGACCGTGGGGGATAGAAATAGAGTGTGGTTGGCCATCGACTATAGCATAAACTGAGGACATTAGCGCACCTCGACGAAAAAAGGTAGTAATATTGATCAAAGCACCATTAATATAATAATACCATTTAGGGATACATAGATGATAGATCCAATGGTCTAATAAAGTAGAACAAGCATACAAGATGAATTATGGATCAGGGGCGATGGGGGCAGAAGGTGAGGAAATAGTTAGCTTTGGTGCAAGTAGCAATGCTGGTGGGGTCATCATAGGCATAGGAGTAGGCCTTGGGGCATGCGGTCTTGAAGATCTTGGAATAGACGGTGGGCTTGCAGGCCTGTGGGCTTCCATAGGAGCCGGTGCAGCAGTACTTGGGGGAGTTGAAAGCGGAGCAAGCGCTCTTGCAGGCAACCACGCGCTTGTTGTCGCGTGAGCGAACTTGGAGGCCCACGGGGCACATGGTGTTCAGGTCGCTCACGCAGCCCGCGTAGCTGCATTTTCCGGATCCCTTGAATGGGGTGATGGAGATGGGCAGGTTGTAGCCGTCCACCAGGCTCACGTCGTAGAAGTCCTGCTCGTTGCCCAGGGTCAACTCCGCCAGGGTCGCCGGTGGGCTTCCCCCGATGCCGTTGCAGAAGAGGGACCCGCCGCAGTCACCGGTGGCGCAGCGCCCGCGCCCGCCGACGTCGAAGGCGCAGCCGTGGCGGCCCCAGAAGCGCCCGGACCAGAGGGCGGGTAGCTGGAGGGAGTAGGCCCGGTTTGGGGCGAGCTTGAAGCCTCCGCGGGCCAGAACGGGCTTTCCTGCGCTGGGCTGGATCCCGGGCCACACTGGGTGGGGGCACTTGTTGTAGAATATCACTGACGATGATGCTGAAACCTTGAGCACTGTGAAGAGGAAGAAGATGGTGGTGAGAATGGGTCTAAGAGTCGGCATTGTGGTGTTCAACAATGCTAGCTAGGGCTGAGCTCGCCTTTTATAGACGCAATTGGGGGAGGGATAGAATTAAAGATGGTGTTTATTACGTGATTAATAAGGAGTGAATCAAGCAGGTTGAAATGCGGGCTCTGTGCTACACGTACAAACCTTGGGTTCATGAAACCAGACCATATAATCTAATCGACTTTTCTTTTTTAGATCCAGTTAAACAATGATATCAAAGTTTTCAAAATAATTAAACACAAAACTTGAAAAATAATGTGTTAATAAATGATTTATGTTCATATATGGGACATAGTGTGAGACTTCAAATTCAATTTTTTGGTATGTAAATTTTTTCTAGTTAACGACAATTACACATTAGTCTCTAATCTATTCAGTAAAATTAATCTAGTAAATTGAGAGACACTCCTGTCTATGATCAAAGACAAAAAAAATATTCAAGAAAACACGTAATAAAAACATTCTTATATTAAATAAAAAACATTATATTCAAATAAATGTATCTTAGTTACTAATACAATTAAGTTTGTGGAGGAATATCTAAATTTGATTTTCACAACTTTTATGTGTGATTAAGTGCTAGACCAAAAATTAGATCTATAGTCGATAAAAAAAATTAAAACTTATCAAAATACCTCGAACTTTCACTGAAGAATATAAAATCTTAATTAAGATGATTAAAAAAACACACTCTAATTGATAATATAATTGTAAATTAAATTAATTGTCACAATATTATTTTCTCTGTTAAATTTATAGATTTTAGATAGAAATGTAAATATATGACTTTTAAATAGAAAACCCATAAACTTTACATATTAGTTTACATTTTAGTACTCAATTTTTAACAAGAGAACTTTTATGATTTATTCTGTTTTTAATAAATTATGAGTTTTATCATCAAGAATTTTATATTTTTTTTCTCAAATATCATTATTTGGAATTAGTTTATTTTATTTTATTTTATTTTTTGATAGATTTTATTAAATTAAAATATAAATTTGTGTTTCAATTTAAATAATACATTTTTACTATTTTTATTAATTTTAATTTTATGATCAATTTATTTATTTACACTTACTAAAATACTGTAATTTTTTTTATTATTAACACTAAAAATCAGCCTGACAAGTTAGTGTATGAAACTCCATCGACTTGGCCTGAATTTCTTTTGAATTGCAAATTTGTAGGTCTAGTCTAGCCATGCTGGGCCAAAGTGTTGGATCCTAAATAAAAATTAAATAAAAAACATGTTTGATAAACAAAATCTTAAGAATTGTATAATCTTACAAAAAAAGAAGTTAAAATAGTTAATAAGGCTGGCCAAAATAGGCCCATTTTTTTACGAACTCAACTTGATTCACGGTAAATTTTAATTTAGAATTAAAAATAAATAAAGTAAATTGAAAGAATGAAAGTAATAAACAATTAAAAGTATACATGCAAATATATATAAAAAAAAAACAAGAAAGAGAGTCGTTGCTTAATTGCGAAAATAATCTCTGACATGCACATGTAAAGAAAAAAAATATTAAAAATATCTAATTAAAAAATGAGAGAGTAAGAATGTTATTTTCTAAATTATTTATTTTAATTTGTAATATAGAGGCACATAACGATTTAAGTTACCTAAATAATAAAAAGTAAAAAAATATAGTTTTTCAAGAATTGAATGATAATAGAAGTGAGTTCAGACTTGGGTAATAACTGTTAAATAACGAAAATTAGATGGAAACAAATTAGGCGCATATAATTTATGATTGTTCAAATTAATTGTTTGTTTTAATTTTGTGAACTTTATAATTCTATGTAGATTTAAATATTATACATAAAATTTCATTTCAATACTAAGGTGGTTAAAATTAATGTTTAACTTAATTTTGTGGATTTTATAATACTTTAAAAATATAATATATTATTATTGTATAAATTTGATTGACCAATATTGCTTATATAAACAACTTATGTCAATTGTTCTAATAGAAAAAATTAATTAGACAATGTTAAACAATTCATATAAATACTCATGTTGAATATGCTCTTAGTGGACAATGTTTGAAAATAAACACTCGAAAATAGTTTTTTTTAAAGTAGGTACTCAAAGATAGTTAAGAAAAAAAAAAGAGGTATTAATGTGATTATTAATATAAAAAAAAACGAGTGATTAAAATAATTGGTTATGTTATATGAGAAAAAAGATAAATAAAAGAGTAATTATATATGTGCATTTCAACTCGTAAAAAAAATATCAAAATTTTTAATTATGTTAAAATATAAATTTTTTAAATTCTTATTTTTCTTAAGTAAAAAAATTAATAATTTTCAATTAATATTATTTTTTGTTGGAATTTTAATTAATATTCTTGTGATACTGGTTTGTGGGAGTATGCATTCTTTTTTCCTCCTGAACATCAGGGTATTGCTGCCACCTTCTCCAACAGTGAGACGATAATGGTATTGTTTCAAATTTCCACTTCCTACTACATGACTCCCTTGGAAATGATATTGAAAGAATAAATAATGTTATTTTCCACATATTAATATAATATGAATCATATTTTCATAAAAAAAAATATGAATCATATTATTTGTACAGTTTATTTTATTTCATCATAGATCACTTATTTTATTTCATACTATTTTTCCTATGTATCTTTTTTCATATAAAATAATGCACAAACATATTACAGAATTAGAAATTTATAAATTGATATTTAAATATTAAATTATGGAGGACAACACATAAATTATTATAAACTCTAGATATTTGTATTTAATTTTTATAGATAAAAAAATGATATTTAGGTGAAAAAGAAATGTGGCCTTCATTTAGCAGAGAGCAGAGTGAAAATTGTAGCATATGTTTATGTTTATGTTGATGTGTTAGCATCCATTTTTTTATTTTTTTATTTTCTTGCTCTGTGATGCATGCGGACAAAGACAAACCTTTCCTTCCCCACTCTTCTCCTCGGGCCCCGACCATTTCACCAAAAAATGCTTTTCCCATTTCACAACGCACGGCTACATGGAAACATACAAAATTTATTCATTAATATTTATTAACATGAGCGTTATAAGCATTATAAATATATATTTTAATCATTAATGTGATTTTAAGTAAATTATGTATTTCCTTCAATTAGGTGAAAAATTTTCTACTTGCTTTTATAAAGAAAAAAAATCCCATGAAGTAAAATTCCTTTACTTACTTTCATAAAAAAAAATCATTCCCATGTTTAATATTTTAAATGTAATTTCTATTTTAATAAATTTATATATACATATCAATTTATAAAAGGAAACTTAAATTTGTTCAAATTAAAAAAAAAGTATTGTATAATTTATTTAATTGAGAAGATAATAAATAAAAAATGGATAATAATTTGCTTAAAATTAATGTTAGATGATAATTTTGCAAAAAAACAACATAATAATGACTGTTCACTAAATAAATATTTAGAGTGGAAGATACCGTGTTTCAAGAAAAAGATATAAGTCTTACAAACAACAAAATTATCCAAAATCGTAGTTGAATACCAAAGTTTGAAAAGAAATATTTTCAATTTGATAATTTCAATGGTTTTTGATGTTTTAAATGATCCATACATGCAAATATAGATTAAAAAAGGACTCGAGTGTGCTTTTTAATTCTAACTCTTATCTCATTCAATAAATTGTCATATTAATACGCTTGAGTAAAGACGTTATTCAATTTTAAAGTATTCTTCTTAGTGATGCAACAATACTATATTTTATTATATGATAATGATGATATAATCATCCAATTTTATGCATAGTCTTTGTTGAGACGAGCTTAGAGAAAAAAAAATCAAAAAAGATATAGATTTCCAAATTATCCATTGGAAAAAAACAATTCGAATCCATGTAGTTGTTGCATTGGAACTTATCATTAAATCATGTCACATTAGGTCAAAATTGATAAACCACTTTAGTCTTTAATTTAATTTCTTATTGTATTCAATCTTTTATTTTGAATGAAATGAGCATGTTATAAGAAAAAAAAAGTTATATATATTTTTTTTCAAAAGTTTTGTAATTTTGTGCATTCGAACCCAAAAAATAGTTAGAATTAGGATTTTTACAAAAGCGCGTGAGAAAGTGAGCAAATACAGAAACTCTGAGAACCGAGCCTTGTGTCTTGTACGGATCAGATGGGAATGGCACGCCCTCATGCAAGCACGTTCATCCCACTGCCGGTGGAAAAACTTGAAATCAGGTGGGTGTGTACGGCTAGGATTACTCGGGTATGTGTACGTGAATGTGCACCTTAATATTATATTGGAATTGTTGTCGTTTATTTCGAAGAAAGAGCAAGGGAAATTATTTGGTTAAAAAGAAAGAAAAAAACTAAATCTCAATCTTCCTGGATCAATATCAAGTATGTATCACAATTTTCTGTTCCCCCTCTAATTCTCAATACAATAAATAACTTATGATAATATCAAACTAAAAAGTCACCATGGTCAAAGAAAAATGGATTCAAGTTGTCAAGTTTACGCTATTCCGTTTTAAATAACTTTTTTATACTTAACGTTTAGTAACTCTTATAACCTTTAGCCAAGTAGATTATATGTTTTTTTAATGGCTAAATATTATTTTTCATTTTCGAAATTAAAAAAAGCTGTTGAATAGAATGACGAGAAAAAACATAAATAAATAATCATTTTGTTTCTCAATAAATTTATGGATAATACGAAGAAAAAGGCTTCTATAAATGTTGGTTTATGTATCGCGCGTGTGACAAGGTAAACATTTTAAAGCATGGAAAATAATTTATAATTTTATTGTGATATTATTATTAAATAATGGATGAGTTTAATTAAATAATTCATTTTAGGATATTATTATATCCACTTTACCCTCGCACACTTCATCTTTTATAGCAGTAATGCATCTTCTTTTCTTTCAATCATTCAATCTCTTGTTTTGGTCTCCCTTTATTCCTCTTTTGTTCTAGTGTTAGGATTTTTTCATTATCCGAACTCTAAAACGTAGTATGTTTACCCTTTCAATTACTTTTTTTTCTTATTTTATTTTTTTCAACTCACACAACATCATTAATGTCTTTTATTTTATATATGCAAAAAGATATGTCTGAATCTTAAATTTGTCCAAATTATTGTAGTAGAACACCTCTTAGAATCACTCAGATTAAATGACCAAAATCAACTATATATTTTATCCACTTTAATTGCTTTATTATTGTACAATTTTTTCTTTATATAGGATTATTAATTGTCCTAGTGTTTTGCTTGATTTTTCTCAAATGTTTTTTAAACATGGAAAGTACTTTTTAGAAGACAACAGTATTTCAGAAAATACAATTTTGTTTTATTAACATTCTGTGAAATACTTTTCAAAACACATTGCATAAAGTATTTTTCAAACTATTGAAAACAATACATTATTCAAAAAGAACATTCTCAAATTATGATTATGTATCAACGTTTATGGGTATAAAGGGTATATATGATGAAAATTAGAATAAATAAATTAATGGGAGTGCACTTAGCAAAAAAGGGAGTGAATATAACAAAATCCTTCATCTTATTTCATTATTTAAAAAGTTTGGTTATAAAAAATGGTTTTTCTTGGTCGTTAAGAAAATAGTTAACGTAATAAATTTGTTTTCCTTGCATCCATGGAAGAATGGCCCAGTTTGTGGCCCAATCTAAAATGTGTGATTTAGATGCGAGCATATGATTGTGGGTCAGATTCAAGCCCACAAATGAATAATGCAACAATGTCAATCAAACTAGACAGTGTTGACAAATGATAATGTAGCTTTTAAGAACATGATTGTCAATCTTAAAGGAAAAATTTTAGATTGGGCCGGTTAGCTTTATAATTTGTTTTCATTGATAAAATTTACTCATGTTTAAAAATATCTGTATAGTGTACGGAATTTTTGTTAGTCAGATTTTAACTAAAACTCATTATTAGAACTTGTAAGATGTTTTGAACTTAAAATTAGGCTAACATTAATATATGGTATATACTCTGGTCTCAAATATATAATTTATTTTCTTGATTTCAAATATAATTTTTTTTAATTTATTTAATGTTATTATCTCTAAAATATTCTTCATTTACTTAAGAGGTTAGTTTTAATGATTTTTTCTTATTTTTGATATCAAATTTTAATAAAAAGTAAGTTAGAAACAAATTTAATTTTTAATTAAAATTGATGCAATTAAAAATGAATAACTATTTTTTTTGGTAAGTGTTTTTCTTATGAGTTATATTATTCATGTAACATTTTTATAGCTTTTTTACAATGTTGTTTTTCTTTCTCTTGTTTTATCATATCAAGATAGGTCTGAGTTCTAATATTTTAGTTGTGGGGGTAACTACAAAATTTTGTGCACAAAACCCAAAAGGATGAGCCGGAAATTCATTTGAGGGGTACAATCAATGGGGAAAGTCTTGGCTTGCAAACAGCCCCTAAAGTGGATGAATCTGTATAAAAATTACTTGTGCTGCATGCTCTTGCCCTACACTTTTGTCATTATCTAGTTTCTAAACTGACAGTTAAGCTTCTGAACATATTTCTTTCGTTATTGCAAAATAATGTTTTGAACATTACATGTTAGTTACTTACTATACATGTAAAGTTTCATACATAGCTGATTTGGTGTTTACAACCTCGGAAGCAACATTAAAGTTTTCTGATTTATGATATATGTAAAGTTTCATAATGCAAGTTGATTGAGCCAAAATTAATCAAAAGTCAGAATTCAACCTCTCCTTTTAACTCTCCCATCTAGTTCAATTGTAATTTCATTTAGGAACATGTCCAATTCAGTTTTCTCAATCTCAACCATGTCAAGTCACCAATAACTTACTAATCCCCTCAGGCCCCTCAGTACATAACCTTGCTTAATTAAATCTGAGTTACAACCTT
The DNA here is from genome assembly GCF_000004515.6 of Glycine max. NCBI lineage: Eukaryota > Viridiplantae > Streptophyta > Magnoliopsida > Fabales > Fabaceae > Glycine > Glycine max. The sequence continues at coordinate 42,011,061 of NC_038241.2, forward strand.
TGATCTCCTAGTTGGCAGTTGATGAGATTTACTATTGAATATTGATTAGGGTTCACTGTAAATAAATTTTTCTCCACTTAGAAGATGAGATCAAAGAGCAATATGCTCTCCGAGTAATTCAATAGGTAACGCACGATCCAGCCCATTACCCAATACCCATGCCAGCTTAACAAAAGAGCATGCCTCATAGGGAAAAACAACATGGTTTTATTTCTTTTAAGAAACGAGATTGGGTTTGTTCCAAGCTTATGACATTATGATATAACGTGAAATTTTATGGCCGTAAATATTGTATAGAATTATTGCGGAATTTCATATATATTCAAATTTAAGCCTTAGTTGCATGTAAAAAATCTATACCAATTTAATAGTTGAATATGGACTATACAGTAAGGAAATAAAAAAAAAAAAACTTATTATGTTGCCCCCGAATTAATGATAAAACTATGCACCACACGAGCTTCAACTTATAAATTAATCCGAATGAAAATAAAAAAGAATTGATGATGATTGAATTAATTTTTTGATAAAAAAGAACAAGTTGTGGACGGGAAAAGGAAATGAAAACTAAGTAGATTGATGTGGCTAAATAATTGAATGAAAGAGATGATATTGTAGGAAGAAAAGAAAAGAAAGGGAAATGTATTCTCTCTAGTCCCTATTGTATTGTTGGTTCAGTTTTGTTTTAAAGCGACGGATCCCTGGTTGGCTTGGATTTTAGTTTCTGCAAGTGTGGAGTAGATGCTTGGAAATGACCCCATTTTTACAAGCATCCAGCCACCCGTGATCACTGATCTGTTCAACATATTTTAATCTCACTCACTGACTTTCTTACCAATCTCTCTGCATTCCCCTATCCATAACTTACTTGCTCATTGCTCAATGAATACCAACAAAACACCACCTGCCTGCCCTTTCTCTCAGGATAAAATCTTCCTCCACTTTACTCTACTACTATTGTTTAATTAGTACTCATTGCTCATTCCGCCTGTTGTCCTATGCATGATTGATAAACCTAATGCTATCTATTACTACGCTTTATTCCCTTCAATTAAATCAAGAATGCAAATATATATGGTCCAAACTATGAGACTCTTCTGCATGCATATTGTTTAAATTATATGCATGGTCCCCCCACTCACGGCTTCAATGGCTGCAGAGGGAATATTTTGGCCTTCTTTTTACCCTGGCACCGGTGATGCTTGACGCCTCTTGAGTGACACGTCCTAGTCTTAGCCCTTAAGATTTTTGAAAGATGTGGATCATACCCTAATTTTATAAACCCTACCCTTCTCCAAAGAGCTAGGCAAATGTCACAGGTTTAGCCACACAGATGATTGGTGATGAAACAATGATCGGGACTTATATTGTAGATATTTTTAATTTCTTTATTTCTCTTATATAATACTATTGAAAATTAAAAGGGTACTTTTTATATGTTTCATAAATAAATAAAACGAATAAATTGTATGGTCTTGTGCCAGTCTCGTAAGCAATAAGCCACGTCTTGTACCATTCTTAATTATATTCTGAGTATGCATATAATTAACTAAGTTCAAGATATGTTATTTAGCTTAGATGCTTAACGTTACGAGAGGTTTGGAATATAGATAAATCAATTCAACCAAATCAGGATAACGAGCACTTTCTTTTATATATGAAAAGAAAAATATCCTCACAAGTTGATAAATGGAAAAACTATATGCACTGTTTATTTCATGTCAATTCTCGCATTCAATACATTGTCGTTGTTGAAGTTGAAGGGTACGTGATACGTGGATATTCTCTTCGTAAAACTCAAATTCTACTCTGACTTTAACAGGCTTATTTAATTAGCTAGCTAGAAAAATAATTTAAACACCTTTCAATTGAATTTACGAACGTTACTTTAAATGCACCCGCTCTGTTTCCTTTTGGTGCATTGATGTGATTTCTTTATTGTCATAAATTGGACTACAGAGTTCGCTCCATCAGAACATTGATTGTAATGTATACACTATTTTTTTTTCCAGGTATGCAACAAAAGAACAAAATAATTCTCCAACCCATGCTCATAGTCATAGATACTTCAACATCCTAGTCTGTCACATCTTGTTCCCATTTCAGATACTATGTCTCAAATCAAACCCTCACATCAAATTCCTTATACATTCATTCTTAATTTACATCCTCGATCCCTCCCTACCCCCTACTCTCTTTCCTGTTTCTCCCTTCATATCAGAAGCAACATGCATACATACATATCAAGTTACTCAAACAAGGCATATATATAAACACTAAACTCCTTAGACTTAATTAAATACTGTTTTTGATTCAACCAACATAGTCCAAATGCATTTTAAGGCAAAATACCTCATTCAAATTCAGTGTCCTATTACAGCACCAATTCCTTGAAACATAACATCAATAACAATAAAAACAGTGCTATTTTCTAACAAAATACTATATCTAAACGCAGTCCCATAATTTTACATACACAGCAAGTTTTTTCTTTTTCTAATCAGTTTCAGTTCTTCAATGGAAGGAACTCAAAAAACTGGCTGGGTGCATTCATCGCTGAAACCGAAACCTCTGTCTCTTTTTGCTGGTTGATGTTATCACTGCTTCGATCCGCGTTCCTTGTTGGAAAAAGTTGAAGGGTTTGAGATTCCACAGAATTATCATCCTGGGTGCTGATACTGCTTAAGTGGATAATACCGTTTTCTCTGTTAGGTGAAGTAAAGAAGCTGAGATCATGAGTCTTAATGAGCTTTGGGTCCATTAGTCTTGCTGTTACTGTGGTTGCGGTGGCCATGCTAGTAGTAGAGGTAATAGGAGATGTGTTTATGAGGTGGGGTGAAACTGTAGGAGGGGGAGGACAAGATAACTGCATCATATGCCACGTGGCATTCCTCTCCATAAAGTTTCTTCTATGTTGTAACTCTCCTTCATCGAATTGGAGCCATCCATCTGTTCTACACTCTGCAATCGCTGCTTTTGCTGCCCTTTGTATTGAAACAGATTCCTGTAGATTTTAAATGTAGGCATGCAGTGCAAAACAAACTCATGAAAACCTCAACATGTGTGTGGTAAAAAAACCAAAGAGCAAAGGTCAAAAAGTTATCGGACAGGCAGCACAGATTTCAAATGGGCATGCACTCCTACTTGGTAGTATTTTCAAATAAAGTTGCATGGTCTATGAGAAGTCAAATTAAAGCAGGGTGAGAGTTGTCTTTTCCATCATGAATATGGGTGCTCAATTCCATATGGAGTGTCCAAAAGCTACTGGCCTAAATGACATGAATAAGCACAGGCCCCAAAAGCCCAGCTAAGTTTCATAACAGCAGCCCCGACAGAAAGGAAGGAATGCAGCTTTTAGGCCCTTTTCATTTCCCAACAAACAAAGCTTTTCTTAGGGTCCTTTCCCTAGCTAAAGCTAGGGAGTGCATATCTTTCTATAACGTTTCCAATATCAACTTCATTCTCTAGTAATCATATGCCAATAATTAATTAAATCACTGCTTAATGGACCCTTAGAGACTTTTGGCGATTAAGCAGTGAAAACCCAATCCCAAGTTGAGAAAAAGGAAAAAAAAAGGGGGGGCTGGTTAATTAGTCCATGAACAAGGACAAAGACAAAGGAGGATGTAGAATAATAGACCTCTGCAAGAGTACTGCAGTTTGTAGAGGGTGCCCAGTTCTTGGTCTGATCAACTTCAAACACTGTCCTACTTGCGCCTGTAGACAAAAAGAAAAACAAAAAAGAATATAACTTTACATCTCAAGCAACAATCCGAATGAGAAAAGGAAAGCAATAACACATGTAATAACAAACAAAACTCAATTGGAAAAAATGAAAAGAAACAAAAGAAGCCATCAGCCATGCATTGCATAACAAGGCTCTTGTTATTTGTCTCTTTCTTGCAAAAAAACAAGTATGGAGGTAATTATGTTGTGTGGTTTTTACCTAAGTCTTTCTTTTCAAGAGTACTATCAAAGTCACGGGTGTGATGACCCTCAGCAGCTGACTCCATTTGACGGCGGCGTTTCTGTCTTTCTCTTGCTTTGTGATTCTGAAACCAATAGAAAACATTCTTCCCTTCAATTTTTCCAAACCTCCTAAGCTGTGCCGTGATTTGTTGGATTTGCTCCGCAGATGGTGTTCTTGTCCCTCTTCTATACAATTCCTCCAATGCTCTCAGTTGCTCCGGGGTTGGATTCCACCTTGAACTCACCACTACTGGTGGAGGGTTGAACTCCCTCTTTCCCTGATCTGCCACTGATGCTAATAAAACAATAAACTAACTTTGATACATGTACATATATACACACACCATGTTTCTTTCACATGCATAGAGACTATTGACAAGCATATGCAAAATTAATTGCAAACACAACCAGAGAAATAGAGAAGGTAAAGAAAAAGTTTGGTGGGGGGGAGTAAAATAAAAAGTGCATACCCAGATTGTGATATTGTGAAAAGAAATTGTTGCCATGATGAATGCGGCTCAAGCATGGAGAGTTTGTGTTTGAAGTGTTGTTAGGAGATGTCACTGGCCTTGGCATGAGAGGCCTGAGTTTCCTCCCATTGAATCCATAATCAGCCATGTTGAACTCGCCTCCTTCATTGTAACCAACCATCCACATTGCTGCTGGCTTCTTATTGACTTACTGAAGACCAAAAGCTAGCTAGGGTTTGGGGCAATGTAGATGGAAAAGGCTAATAAGCAGAAGAATGAAGGTAGTAGCTATATATAGTATCTAAAAACAAGGCGGTGCAATAATTAGGGGGAATGGAAAGGAAAAGTGGGAGTGGTTTGATGGGTTTGTGTTTGGTTGCTGCTTTGGAAATGGAAATTGAAATGGTGGAGTGGAAGAATGGGAGTTGAAGTTGAGAATATATATAAAAAGGGTAGTGAGTGATGTGAAGGTTTCCCGTGGCCTAGAAAATGGTAATACCTAGCTAGTTGAAATGAAAAGTAGAGAAGGCTTATATATGGACGGTAAGAAAGAAGTACCGAAGGGTGAAGTAGAGCCCATTGTTACTTGAAAGTGAGTAGTTAGTTGAAGCTGAAACTAGTGAGTGAGTCTGAGACATTCAGAGATGGGGATTGATCACTCTCTCACTAGTAGCAAGCAAAGCATATGGGGGAGAGAAAATGAATGAGAGAAAGCTAAGGGGTGTTGGTTTAATATGGGACAAAGTGAGGTTGACTAGGAAGGGTATTTAGAGAGAGAGAGAGAGAGAGAGAAAGGACAAAGGCAAAAAAGAAAAGCAAAGAGAAGGGAGTCAGTGAGAAAGAGGAGGAAGCGTGGAATTCTGGGAGATTTTTGGGAGTAGCGAATGAAAAACGACGTGACGATCATGAGGGTTATCATGAGCCTCATCACCCCTTCTCTCTCATTTATTGTTCCCTTCACGTCTCGTGCCTTTCACACTAATTCTCAATCCGAACTGCCCCTCTCTCCCTCTCTGCGCACTCCTTAACCTTTTCTTTCTTTGTCTAATATGCTGTCCGTGCTCTCTCTCTCTCTCTTCCCCCCATCTTCTGTACGTACGGATTCAATTTCAATTTTATTTCACCACATTATATGTACATTTTTTATATTATATTCTCTTTCCCAATAATATATATACTTTTAGCTAGGGGGCATGACATACATAAGTTGTTTTGTTTAAGTAATTTTTCTGGTAACTAGCTGGCTAGCTAAAAATTAAAATCACCCAGAGATGGATGATAAATTTAGTTACACCTTTGATTGAGGTGGGTGGAGTAGCAAATTAGACCCTAAAATTACTGCATGCATGTAATGTTACCCATTTGGAATCTTCTTTGCATGGTCCAGATCTATTTATTAGATTAAATTGATGGTGGGGGGTTTGTCCTGTTGTAATAAGCAAATCTGTCCATGTCCTCTCTTTCTCTCTCTGTTTGCCTCTTAGGTATAACTCTTTGGTCATTATGAAGGAATGACTCAATTCTCGAGTTAGTGAGCAACACTGTCACGGCTGATATAGAATTTGAAAGCTATAATTGATTAATTATTTCTAGCTTTTCGTTGGATGGAGGGCCTACATCCTGCAAATTCTGAATCCCTACTATTTGTATGTCTGTTGTTTATGAGATGTGCATGCAAAATATGTAATGAGAGAGTACCATGCAAACTACAGCACAATATATATGTATCCATATCCACTATCTACTGTGATTCTGTATTGTTGTGCATTTCCCTACTACTGCACTGCCAATAAAAGCCCTAATCAGTTGTCATTTCTGGCTAGGGAAAACCACACCACCACCTAGCTAGTCAATGTAGTATTGGTATTGCTAGCTAGGGTGGCCCCCTAAACCCTTCTTCACCCGCATATGCAATTAGTCAATGGCGTAACCTTGTGTATGCATGGGAATGTTTTCTTCTCCAAGGCCAGTCGTCGTTTAGTATGTTTAAACAATAATAAAACAAACCCCATAACTAACATACCATCAATCAACCCAACTTGTCAAGTCATATTTAATGTAATGTATTCTTTTTTTATATTATTTTGGGCATATATGCTCTAGATATATAGATAACGGAATATACACAAGCATAATGTTACCCGTGAATCTTCATGATTCACACACATAGCTTGGAACCTACTCGTCTTAGAGTATGCCAAGTTTCAAACATGTGCAGGATTAATTCTTGCTTCAGTTGTGCACTATTGTTTTCCCCCGGTTCTTCAATTCCAATCTGCATATCGTGCAGTTTGTTTAAGATTTAAAACAAATAACGATTAATTGTTTTGGTACATGTGTCAGGAAAAGATAGAAAGGTTTCAGTGAATAAAGGTGAAAGACAAAACAAGTCTGTTTTTTACCATATCTATATGAACTTGGAAGCATGAAATGATGTGGAGTTAACATAAACAACTTTTAATTCTTCAATAATTAGATCAAAGATGATGCCATTTAGTTTCTTAGAGTCTTGCATTGGTGTCCCTTTTTTTAGATTTATTCAATGATATTTTAATCAGTGTGCTTCTTCTTTTTTTGAGAGACCAGCATGTATTATTCATGAGAAGCAATGACTGACAAATTTTCCATGATTCCGAGTATTTAACAACAGTTCATGTTTAAAACTTGAATTTGAAATTATTAATTAAATTGAAATAATTTTTTTTTCAGTCATCTGCCCCATGTTATGCTATAATTAGTGTGGTACTTAAAATATATGTATATTATGTAATTTTTATGTGTCAGTTTGTTACAAATTAAATAAAGTTTTTCTGATACAAAATAATTTAGTGATTTTTATAGATTAAAAAAACAAAAGTTAATTTACGTTTATTTATAATATTAAGAATAACTTTTGTTTTTTTTGGTGTTAGAATATGACTTTTGTTTAAAAGAAGGAGTTGATTTTATAAGAAACTATTTAAAATAATTTTTTATTTTAATAAGATTTTATATTATATGCAGCTTCTCATTTTTTTATTTTTTATTTGAAACAGAGACATTAGAAAACTTAAAAAGTGATCATTTTGAAAAAAACAATTTTTTTAAAAAAAACCCTGAAACGAAGAGAGATCTATATATATTACCATTATATTTTAGTACTTATTAATAACACATAGTACATGTACAGGTCATAATTTCATTAGCAAACTAAAAAGCTACACCAAATTCCTATGAAACTTAGGAACACCAAACAATCACCTAAGCCAATGGAAATTTGAGATTACATTGTTGTGTACACGTCTACATATACACGCGTTGGCTTCATTGTTTTCACAAAAATTCAGGTGACACTGGTCTTAGTCTAACTCAAGAATTTCTCTATTTCCCAAGAGTATAATAACTCTGTCAATCTTGCAAAGACAAAACATGATGAAAGCAATCACACCGGAAGGGACAAGAGATCAGAAGGACAGCTATAGCTTTTCCCCCATAAAGGAAAAAGGACTGTAAAAAATAAAAATATTCATGACTAAATTGAAGCTATTTTTCTTTTTCAATCGAGTACACTCCCAAATTTCCATCCCCATCGCCATAGAATAATTTCTATTCCCCTCGGACCATATATATATATATATATATATATATATATATCGCAATTATGAGTGTTCGAAGTTTATCCATCGCAACATGTGGTATTTGAGTTTAACACAGAATTCAACATCTTCGATCTGTATAATATGGCATTTGAAATTAAGTTTAATTGCCCTTTTTTCTATTTAATTTAATTTCCCCTTTTTTATTTAATTTAAACTCATAGCAACAAGCTAAGTGTGTGTTTGGATTATCCTCTGGAGATGAGAAAACAAACCTTTACACTCATCTCGGCAGAAAATAAATAATATCCATTCGATGAGTAAAGCTTTGTTCATGCATGTTGGGTACAATTTTTTTATAAACACAGCCTATATGTGGTAAGATATTAGTTAGTTTTGGTTTTAGTTTAAGTTTGTAAATTTATAATTTATTGTCTCTCATTTTTAATTTATTCTTACATCTTGTTAGCATTCTTCTTTAGTTTTCTTATTTTAAAAACCCTTGAAGTTTTTTTTATCACTAGTATTCTCAATCTCACCAAATATCAAAATTTCAAATATAAGTTTATTTACCTCTTAATAGAAGTATTTAAAATAAGTGTAAATTTAAAAAAAAATCATTTTTTGGATGATAAATTATTTAAATTAAATAAATTAAAGTATGGAAATGATAATTATTTAAAAATATAGAGTAACTAAATTTTAGGGTTTTTTTTTTCGCTGAAGGTTACCAAATTTTAGGTTCTGATTAAATATGTTTTTTTATATGTTCTAGTCATCTGAATTGATTTAACAGCTAGTTTTATCAAATATTTTCAATGAGTTGATTAACTTATCAAACTTTCATCTTAACTATATATTTGCCTAACACAATTATAAATTTGAATGTGTTTTTTTCTAGAGGAATAAATTTGAATGTGTTGATGTGGCCGTAAACTAATATTGAGTTCTAACTTCTTTTTTTACTGGAAACATTGAGTTCTAACTTCTAATCATTAGTGTAGTATTTCAATAAGTAATTATAAAACGCTAATAATTAATTCATGTACTGCGATAATACAAGAGTAGAAGCCGAAGACTAATAATAAATCTACTTCATACAAAAAATAATACTTAAGGTTATATTTTGTAAGATATTTCGTTAGTTAATTTTTAGTTTTTTTTATTAAATCAAAATTTTATTTATTTCTTTAATAAATCAGTTTTTTATATAATTTTAAATGTTTTGAGAGGTTACTTAAAATAATATTTTTAAATATTAGTTTCTAACTTTTTATATTTATTCCATATTTATCCTTTGATATTTATTATATATTTTTTAATCTTTAATTTCTATATAAGATAGAAAGTTATTATATTTTTTTTCTTGTTCCAGTAATAAGGTAGGATTTTATTATTTTAAATTTTTTTATACATAAAATAGGCTTTTCTCATTTTTATCTTTTTATGATAGACAATAAGTTTATTTTATTTCATTATTATTATTTAATATTTTCATATTACACTATTTATTTTAATCATTATTATATTTACAATATTTATTTTATTATTTTAGCTTATACTTTAAGATATTAATATATTTAGATTATAGTCTTATTTTTTAATATTTTAATACTAACTATTACGCTACTCACGTTGCTTTTCTGACCTTTTGTGATGTCTAGTTGAGAGCAGGGGCGAATGAAGAGTGTATGGAAGGGATGTTGAATTTTTTTATTTTTTTTACATAATTATTTAGATATTTAACTTTTAATAAAAAAATAAGTTTAAAAAATATTTTATTATTAATTTTGTGAATAAAATTAAAAATATGATTTACTATTAATTTTTTTCAAAACAAATATCAACTCAAAAACTTATTTTTCTTACATATTTTTCTTTATTATAATTTTTTTAATATTTTATTTTTTCTATTTTTCTTATATATACACAAAAGGTTGTAAGAAAGAGGGTGAGGGGGGCCAAAGCTCCTGTTTGTCACTCTAGATTCGTCTTTGCATATATTATTTTTACCCTATTTCGATATAATATAAAATTATTAGTAAAAAACACAATATGTAACAAATAAAACAATTGAAAGTAAAAAGCATTTAAAGTTAATTAAAATTATAAATATCCCAAAATATATTTTTATCAATAATATTAAATTAAATTATATGTAAAAATATCACATAAACATGTGTTTTTCTGTCATTTTATAATTTTTTCCACTTTAATAGATAATTTAGTGAACATTTATAATTTAATAAGTTAATTTTTTAGTTTTCAATTATTATCTATTAATTATCTTTTCAGTTTTTAACTAGTTTTGTCAAAAAATCTAAATCTTATCTTATATTATAAATATAAAATATGAATCTTTATTTTTGAATAATAATATTTTTAATAGTTTTTTTTAATAAAATCATTTTTAGAAGCTATTTTCACTATCACTTATGTTTTATTCTAATTTTATATATTAAATGCTTAGTTATATTTTTTAATTTGGCATTCCTTTTAAAAATATTTTAAATTTTAATCAAAGTTAACTAAATTTTGTGAATCACCGATCTCTTTCAGTGTATTCTTTTTTAATTTTAATTTTAATTTGAATATTTTTTTTAAAAATATTAATAATTAAAAGTACCCTTGTATTCTCACCCTAGCCTTGTAAAAGTCTTACCTACCATAACCCATAATTCCACCCTATTTGGACCTTAATCCAAATGGATATTCACCAAAGAAAAATATTATTTATTAAATGGCCCAACTATACCATATATACTTATGAATACTTATATACTTATTTTTAGATTTTTTTAAAGTAAATTTATAAATTTGGTGTTTTTATTTGTCTCATATTTGATTTTGGTTTCCTTATATTAATTTAGTCTCTCAATTTTTTAGAATCTAGTTATTTCAGTCATCAATCTCACACATTACACATTGATTGTTATTTATCAACATTGACCACCACATGTTGTATCGCTTGTCCTGCGTTTATTTGACTTTAATTTCATGCACCTAATTAATATCAACTTCCAATAAGAGTACGATAATAAGTGACCGAGTATGCATTCAATTTTTTAGGACAGAGATTAAAATAAAGGAATTATAAAAATTGAAAGACTAAATTCGTGAATTAAATTACAGGAGGATTAAAATTAAATTCTAAAATAAATAAAATGATCAAATTTATAATTTTACCCTTTTTTTAAAGTTAGATGATATAATTTTATTTATTGTTCTATTTTCAATAATTATTTTAAAACTAAAATGGCATTTTTCATATTAATGGTTTGTTAAAAAAACAAATTATATATTTTTTTTCTAATGAAAATGTAAATATGAGTATAAATTTATAGCACCCATAAATATAATCGCAAACAATAGAACCGGTATCTTGGTAGGTATAGATCTGGTTATGGATTAATTAGTTTATAAAATATGAATACTTTCTAAGGACGGGTGTTTTAAACAACATGTAACATATTAAATTGAAATTTTATCATTCTTACTATTAACCTTGTAATTAATGGGCTGTACTGTATGGAACATAACAATAGAATGGTTAATGGTGTGGCTGTGGCTGTGGCACCAAAGTTGTTAGTGATGTGCAGAATCAGAATCTACAAGTTTCATGGATTTATCAGAATCCTTGTTCCTTCTCCTTCCACCAGAGCCATGCATTCCCTTAATCAAAGCAAACCCATGAAGAAAGCCGAGAAATTGAAACTGAAGGATGAGCCGAGAGAGTATATGAGGAACGTAATTGGGAAAATTTACAACATGCTAAAGTATTCAAGCTGGGAAAGCGCTGAGCAAGATCTCAATAATCTGTCTATGAAGTGGGACTCTTACACGGTGAACCAGGTTCTCAAGTCCCACCCTCCAATGGAGAAAGCCTGGTTGTTCTTCAACTGGGTCTCTTCCCTCAGAGGCTTCAAGCACGACCACTATACTTACACTACCATGCTTGATATTTTCGGAGAAGCTGGCAGAGTCTCTTCCATGAAGCACCTTTTCCAGCAGATGCAGGAGAAGGGGATCAAGCTTGATTCTGTTACCTACACTTCCATGATGCATTGGCTTTCCAGTTCCGGTAACTTCGATGAGGCTATGCAAATGTGGGACCAAATGAAATCCAAGGGCTTTCACCCCACCGTTGTCTCTTACACCGCTTATATCAAGATTCTCTTTCACAATCAAAGAGTCAAAGAGGCCACTCGTGCTTACAAGGAGATGATTAGCTCCCGTGTTGCTCCAAATTGCCACACTTACACCGTTCTAATGGACTATCTTATTGGGTCTGGTTAGTCTGCCTTCAACCTGTTTGTTATATGGTCTAGTAGGGCTTTCAGGAATTGTGCTTGTTAAAAATCATATTTCGTGCCCCATTGCCCGGAGGCTCTTCGCTATGTGAAGACTGCGTACAACATCCCTCCCCCATACCTTGTTAAAAATCATATAAAAGTAAAATAATTTGATAATAATAATTATTGATTTTTTTATAAAAATTACATTGTCAACCAATTAAAAATAATTTTAAATATTACTTTTGAAGTAATTATTACAAAAATCAACTATTTTATCATCCACATAACTCATGATTGGATGTTAGTATGAAAATTAGTTCATTTTAATTAAATTCTTTACTTTTCCCGTGGGTGGTGCTTTTATAATGTGAGTTTGGATTTAACTCAACTCCAAAATTTAGCTCGTAGGAAGAGGGTTGTCTCCCATTTATATACTTTATATTGGCCTTATCTCTAGCCAATGTAAGACTTGGGTTTTTCCTAATAGTTGCCACCGTTTTATTTTATTGCTAAATGAACTTAAACTGCAGCTGAACTTGTCATGACTGTTTGCTTTAGAGTTTGATAGAAGGATTAGTTTACTGGCAGAGAGCTCAAGCTTAAGTGGCCTATTAACATTCGCCTTCATTTATCAATTCCCCATCAGGACTTATTTTGAACTGTATAATCTCAGATTCTCAGTCTTAATGAAAAGATTTGAATTATGTGTTTACTTTGGTTGCATCATTTATATAGTAAAAGACATGTTACTTGACTTTACGAAATTCTGCATATCAGAATGATAGCTTCTATGCAGTGCACTTTTAGCACAATTTCATTTAGGAACTTTTCCTGACTTGTACTGTCTTTTGTTTATTATGAAGTTGAAGGCGGCAATGGTTATTTTTGTTTTTGTGTATATTAGGACAATACAAAGAGGCCCTGGAGATTTTTGAAAAGATGCAAGAGGCTGGGGCGCAACCTGATAAAGCTGCATGCAATATTTTGATTGAGAGGTGTTCTAAAGTTGGTGGGACTGAGTTCATGACCCATATCCTTCAGTACATGAAAGAAAACCGTCTAGTTCTTCGCTACCCTGTTTTTGTTAAAGCATTGGAAGCTTTAAAAATTGCTGGTGAGAGTGATACCCTTCTAAGGCAAGTCAATCCACAATTTTATATGGATTGTATCATAAGAAAGAAAGCAAGTAATACTATCACGGTTGCTGCAGATTGTCCTACTAATATAGATAAAGAACTTCTATTTGTTCTCTTGAAAAATAGAAATGTTGTTGCTATTGACCATTTACTTACAGGGATGATGGATAAGAAAATATCTTTAGATCATAAGGTTGTCTCAACCATTATTGAGGTAAATTGTAGTCATTGCCGACCTGAAGGTGCTTTGTTGGCTTTCAAGTACAGTGTTACAATGGGAATAAGTATCGAGAGAACAGGATATCTTTCCTTAATAGGCTTGTTGATCAGATCAAATATGTTTTCAAAGCTGGCGGAAATTGTTGAGAAAATGACTAGAGCTGGGCATTCTCTTGGAATCTATCTGGCTTCACTTTTGATCTTTAGGCTTGGTTGTGCTAGGAAGCACACTTTGGCCATGAAGATTTTCAACTTATTACCTGATAACCATAAGTGCAGTGCTACCTATACTGCTTTAATTAGTGTTTACTTCTCTGTTAGAAGAGTTAACGAGGCACTTGAGATATACAAAATCATGTGCAGCAAAGGATTTTGTCCTGTGTTAGGTACTTATGATGTACTAATAGCTGGTTTGGAAAGAAATGGTAAATACGCTGAAGCAGAACATTATAGGAAAGCAAAGAAGAGGAAGAGCTTACGTGCCAATAGTGGTTCTCAGGAAAGTGTTTGCATAGAGGGGAAGATATGCAATCTTCTGTTTTCTGTTGATGTAGTACTTTGATTTTGGAACTCTGGGAGTTTTCATATTTTATTCAAGCTGAGGGCATGCTTGAATAGTGAGTGGGGGTAAGCTGGCTGCAGCATGGCACTTGCTGCATATCTATCTATAAATAAACAGATATTTTGATCCAAGATGCCGTTAATTAGAGATGCCAACAAGGTCTAACTCTCATGTGTCATCCTGTAGACAATGCTACCAGTGTGGAATGGATGAACTCCAGCGTTCTTAAGGCAACCATATGATGCACAAAACAAGTTTTAACTTTGCCAAGTGTGTTCACATGCAGATGGTCATGATTTTGTTGTCCTAGTAAAAGACGGACAGGATGGGTGATTGATAGAATCTGGGATGGCAGCTATATACACCTACTGAAATGTCCCTATATTAAGCATGATTGCTTTGCAAGTTATCTCTTTCCCTTCTTAAGTATCTCCGGTGATTTGTAGACGAAGTCTAATTTATATTTATATTGTATATAAAAGGAATTGTTTAATATTTTTGTCACAACTTTTATCTCTTTTCCTTCTTAAGCATCAATTTTTATAACATTTTATAATTTAAGTAAGAACAATTTAAAAATATTAAAAGCAATAAAATTGATGTTCATAACATAATAAAAATTAAAAATAAAGTATAAAATTAAATGATATATAATTACCTTATTTATTCAAAATAATAAATATATTACTTAATTAAATTATATACCTAAAATAAATTATTAGATTAATTTAAAATGATTTTCATTACGTTAATTATCTTAATTAATATTTCTTGTTTTGTTAGCTATGTCAGTACTAAACTAACTAGAATTAATGATAAGGACTAAAATAAAATACTAAGAAAATGTAAGAGATTTAAAACAAAAATAAAACTAAAAAACATTGTATTTACAAAAAGTTAAAATCTTATTTATTGTGTTGCTTGTTTGCAAATTATAGTTGAGAGACGGGCAGAAGCTTGAAGTATGCTACTTTCTATTCCATGAAAACAAATTAAGCCAGGTATTTTTAAATAAGCTGTAACACTTTAGCTAGCATAACTAATCCAACCAAGAAATCAAAGGGAAAAAATTGCATTAGTCTTTGGACTTGGAGCAGTAACCGTAGACCGTAGCAGTAGCAGCATCTCCAATATCCATTTCTAGATGGGTTGATGCTAATAAGGGGTAGCAACATTTATTGCAAGAATATTCATCGCTGAACAGAACTTGCCGGCCTTAGCATACGCATCAGAGTGTAGTGTATTTTATTATTTTGGTCTCATGACTTTTATTTTAAACCCTCTCCCTTTTAGTTAATAAAAAAGTCATTTAGCTAGGTCTCCCAAATGGCATTATCCTTGTTATTGTAAAAAAAGATGCTCATGTTATATTAAGAAAACCAATACTGAAAAGAGTGAGTCCCAAGTTCTAACTTACTATATGGTGGCTTTCAAGTATCTGATATCCGTTTGTATGTATATATGTCATTATTCGTCTAATAATAGACCAAGTTGATCAGATCAGAGCAACATTTGTGAAGCCGGCGATGTTTCAAGTTGCAGCTTACAAATGGCATTCAAGCCACGTAATTATGTCCATTTACACTTCACTATAAATAAATGTGACTAATTTTTTCTTATTCATTCCAAGCAAACCAGTGCAAAGAGTTCATTTCCCCCTCATCCAAGGCAGAGAATGCGTGAGATTCTTCACATTCAGGGAGGGCAATGCGGGAACCAAATAGGAACAAAGTTCTGGGAAGTGGTGTGTGATGAGCATGGGATTGATCCCACAGGACAATACGTAGGCAACTCCGAACTTCAGCTTGAAAGAGTGAACGTTTATTACAATGAGGGCAGCAATGGACGTTACGTGCCACGGGCTGTGCTGATGGACCTTGAGCCTGGCACCATGGACGCTGCCCGCACTGGCCCTTATGGCCAGATTTTCCGGCCGGACAACTTTGTTTTCGGTCAGTCAGGGGCTGGAAACAACTTTGCAAAGGGCCATTACACTGAGGGTGCTGAGCTTATTGACTCCGTCCTTGATGTTGTTAGGAAGGAGGTTGAGAATTGTGACTGCTTGCAAGGTAATAAAGTAACCAAAAATCATGGAACATTGTTCCCTTAAAAAAAATATAAAGGTTTACTAATTTTGATTTGAATTTACATAAAGGTTTTGTATGCTATTATTTATTTATTTAATGGTTTTGGGTTTGAATTTAGGATTTCAAGTTTGCCACTCCTTGGGAGGGGGTACAGGTTCTGGAATGGGAACTTTGCTGATTTCGAAGATCAGAGAGGAATACCCTGATCGAATGATGCTCACATTCTCTGTGTTTCCATCTCCAAAGGTGTCAGACACGGTTGTTGAGCCTTATAATGCTACACTTTCTGTTCACCAGTTGGTGGAGAATGCTGATGAGTGTATGGTCCTTGATAATGAAGCACTCTATGATATCTGCTTCAGGACCCTCAAGCTCGCTACGCCAAGCTGTAAGGATAATTGCAGCAGTATTAATGATCCAGCAACTATGATGATGAAGTTTTTTTTTTACTTAATATATGTTTTGTCAATTAATTGTTTGCAGTTGGAGACTTGAATCATTTGATATCAGCAACAATGAGTGGGGTTACTTGTTGCTTAAGATTCCCCGGTCAGCTCAACTCAGACCTAAGGAAGCTAGCGGTGAACTTGATCCCATTTCCAAGACTCCACTTCTTCATGGTGGGTTTTGCTCCCCTAACTTCTCGAGGATCACAGAACTACCGTGCACTTTCTGTCCCAGAACTGACTCAACAGATGTGGGATGCCAAGAACATGATGTGTGCGGCTGATCCACGCCACGGTCGTTACTTGACAGCCTCAGCAGTGTTCAGAGGCAAGATGAGCACAAAAGAGGTAGATGAACAGATGTTAAGTGTGCAGAACAAGAACTCTTCCTACTTTGTTGAGTGGATTCCTAACAATGTCAAGTCTAGTGTCTGTGACATTCCTCCCAGAGGCCTTTCCATGGCTTCAACTTTTGTTGGTAACTCAACTTCTATACAGGAGATGTTCAGGAGAGTGAGTGAGCAGTTCACAGCCATGTTCAGAAGGAAAGCCTTCCTGCACTGGTACACAGGAGAAGGAATGGATGAGATGGAGTTTACTGAAGCAGAGAGTAACATGAATGATCTTGTAGCTGAGTATCAACAATACCAGGATTCCGCGACTGATGAGGATGGTGATTCTGAAGAAGAAGGTGAGGGTGCAGAGAGCTGAAGATGTTCGATCAAATTGATGCTTTGCATGCTACAAGCAGTATTTAATCGATAATGTTGAGTTCTTTGGCTTGTTGAAAGGTTGTGTTTAGCTGCAGTGATTGCAGTTCTATGTTTCTGTTAACCTTTAAAGAAGGGAACCCCTTCAATAATAGTTTCCTTTCTTGATATTTTCATTGAAAGACTTACATTACCTCAAAATGATTGTTTCATAAGCTAATTTATTAAAATCTTATAGTATTTGAGATATGTTGATCGTCAAACAATATTTTTACGCTGCAACCTGAAACTTGAATAACAAGGGCAGCATGTTTTCTGGCGAAGACTCGCTGCCACTCATGATACTGGACACTTGCTTCAGTGCACGTAAATAAGGTTGTATACTAGATTGAGAATTAAATTCGATTATACAATTTTTTTTTATCGTCTAATCAATCTAGATGATAACACATTTTGGACATACCTTGCAAGTGAGTTTGAAAGTAGGAATATTCATAAATCAATCCAATTCAATGGAAATTGTAAAATTCATCTTTTTATAACAAGTAATAAATAGCTAGTGTTTGGAAATTGTACATCGCAATGGATAGAAGTAGATAACTTCAAATTCTAATAAGTTATGCATCTTCTAGGCAAATTCCATAGATAATATCTGTGCAATCATGTTAATATAATTGAAGCCGGGGATGTAAACTATACATCGTAAACTTCATATATACAGCAATCATAGAAACGGCAGTGCTTTGCAGTCTTGAAACGTTTCCAATAGCCCTCGCCCCATGCAAAGAATTTTTTTAAAAAGATGGGGAGTTAAATTTACAATAATGCAGTAGAGTATTCCAATTCTAAAAATCACCACTAAAAAAGGGGAGAATTTAATTTAAGGACCTAAAAATTAGGTTTACCATGTTCAAAGATAGAACTATAGTTTGGTTTATCGAACAAATGCCTTTGGCCATCATGTCCAAAAGTTTGTTTATTGTGTTATAGTCCTTGAGACAAAAAATTTTAAAAGAACAGCCGTAGTATTCATTCCAAATGATAAATATGACTTTTAAAGTCCGAAAATGCAAAACTCTCTTTAAAAGAAACACCATTCTTTTGGACACGTTAAATGTGATTATTTATTGAACCAGAACAAATAGCTTCCGCTATCATGTCCAAAAGTTCGTTTATTGTGTTATGGTCCTTCAGACCAGACTTTTGAAATGAACAGGCATAATAATATTCATTCTAAATGATGAATATGCCTTTTTTAGGTTAGGCATTTCTTTCCTACTCGGGCATTCATTTCAGAACTCTTTGGTTAGTCTCATTATAGTGACTGTGTCTAGATGAGATACGGTTCAGCTGATCGTATCCAGCAAGCACTCCAGCTCCTGCCATGCCTAGAAGCATATTTGCGGTAAATCCTCGAAATAGAGCTCGGAAACCCTCCTGTCGAACAATCTCTTGAAATGCATGTATTGCAGTACAGTACTTGTTTGGATGTCCAGAGGTAAGCATCATTCGCCGGCGCAATGTGTCAAAAGGGTATGCACAAACCGCTGAAAAAGTTGTGATGCTCCAACCTAAGAAGAAACTAGCGAGAAACTTCCCCTGCAGAAAATAAATCAAGAGACCCAAATTGGACAGCCAGGGCATAAGAGAACAGAACAAACACTCTGAATTCATCAAAGTGCTATACAATCAAGAGATGCATCTACAAAAGGTTATTTGACTTATGTCTTGAAGATGGATGTTCAAACTCATGGGTTCAATTATCAATGTAAATTTGCATAATCTAGGGGAACTACAATAATTGGTCCACATACCACTGTGACACAGACCAAAGAGCTTACTTGTCCAGTAGCAATAGAAGGCAAAAATTCTCAGATAAAATAATAACGTATCAACTACATATTTTCCCGTTGACTGTAAAGTATAGATCTCTTTTGTAAAAGTGTAAATGTTTAGTTGCTTACCTCAAAAGGCCCAACCAAAACAATAGGCTTCATGGTGTCATAGATCCCAAAGTACATCCCTCGATACAAGGTGATTCCCCATATTGAAATCCCAAATCCCCTGTACAAGCCAGCAATTCCATCACTTGATAAGGTCTTCCGGTATACATCAATTAGTCCTTTAAACTGGCGTTGACCGGTAACACGGCACTCTATTGCATCGGTGCCCAATCTAGTACGTGCATAATCTAAATGATACAGAAGTAGTGAAGTAGTCGCTCCTGCAGCACTGCCTGAAGCCACATTCCCAGCAAACCACTTAATGTACCCGTCTCTCTCTTTGGAATACCCAAAAATGCTTTTGAAGTAACCTTTGAATGCAAAATTGAAAGCCTATAGACCGATTAACTGTTTGCTCAAACATTATTTTAATAAAAGACAAAAAGAAAACTATTTTGGAGACACATGATTCCAGGAATTGATGGGAACAGAAAGCAGTAAAAACAAACAGATGGATTCTCTCCAATATGCATGGGCAGTTATTTTATGTAAGTGCCAAGACCCAGCTAATAATATTTGACACGCATTAACAATTTGACAGGAAAAGCACAAAGCAAGCTCAAAGGGTAATGTAACCAAGAACAAACTGGACGTGATCATATGTCAATGAATGAGATTGCATGCACAGGGAAATGTTGCATCATGCCATGAAATGATTTTGGATAAGAAATTGACATAAATCAAGGCTCTGAGATAACATATATTTCAATTTAATTGAGGTTACATAAACAAACGAAGATGAAAGGGAAATAAGTTAACAGATATTCCCTTTAATTTGAACATCTAAGGTCCATAGATGACAGAGAACACAAAATCCATGAACAAAATATTAATTGGTTTGCATTTTCAGTGAGCAGCACAAGAAATAATTACCCTGATATATTTAATGGCTAAGTTACTACATATCACTCAGCAGCCCTGATAACTGTCATGCTCACTCTTTTGTTTTCTTTATCTCTTCCCTTGCTTTCATTTTGTCGAAGTTGCATTAAAAAGCAAAAACAAAACCCTACAAAGTTATAACAGGCAAATAGTCCATTTAACTCAGGTGTGAAACTTGAAAGAAAGTTAAAATAAATGGTGGGGTTGGGGACACAGGTCTTTAACATCAATCAAGATGTCAGTGAAGTGAACAACTAACCTGTGTGGGGAAATATCGAATAAGATTGGCCTGGTGACCTCTCCAAAAGGCAATCAAACCCTCTTCCATGAAGACCCTCTTAAAGCCATCAGACACACCCAAGTATGGTTTTTTGAGTTGTCCTCTTTTAATCATTTCACCTTGGTTTTGCAATAAAAGCTTCACTCTCTCAATTGGTGCCGCTGCACTCCTTGATATGATTGCTGCTACTCCTCCCATTACAAAATCCTTTGAAAATCTTTCATATGTTGATTTGACCATTTTTGGTCTCTAACCTCTAATACTGACAGTTAAGAAGAAATGAATATAAATATGTGGGTTAAGATCAATTTATGCATGCATTCAATCATATTAAACAGTTCAAAATCAATTATACTCGACTTTAAACCATACAAGTATATGCTAGCTTTGACAGTTGGGTCCAAAGTCCACACCGAAGAAAGATATAGGTGAGGAGGAGCCTGCTAAAAAGGACTTGCCACCTCAAGCACGTCTAACTGACATGAAAGTGATAATGGAGAAGAACTATCGCTTGTATAATCTGAAAAAGAGAAATTCAGATGCATTCAATAGGCTAGAAACAGCATAACCCATAAATTGTGAAAATTCAAATTGGTACGATGAAAAACAGATGAAAAAGATGATTAGTGAAGGGCATTGCCCCCCAACACAAAAGAAAGTAGCGATACGAAAAAGAAAAAAAAACAGAAGCAGTGAATGGGTGAGAAGAGAAACAATGAATAGAAGGTGCAAAGGAAATATCCAATAAAAAAAAATTGAGAAGGCACAATAATAAGGAAAGGAGAGAGAGAAAGGAAAAGGGAACCTGAAGAGAATGAATGAGTTGAAGGGAAATAGTGTTATGGTGAGTTGGAGATGAGATGTCTGAGAATGGGTTGGGGGAAAAGCCGTAATGGGTATGCCAACCTGTGGAAGAAAATTGCAATTGAAACAGGAAAACGAAAACTTCATGTCAAATAACTGCACGGATTTTGTATATTTTATTTTGACAAAAAAAAGGAAGAGTTTTTTAGTTAAAGTAATGGCGTTTATAAATAAAATAAACAAGTGTTGATTTTTTTTTCTTTCTAAAATATAGTTAAGAAGATAATAGTAGCTTAAATGAGAATATATATATATTGGAGGAAGGAGACAGTGATAGAAGAGAGAGGTGTGGATGGCGAAGAACCTATTGGTTTTGTTGGGGCTGGGTTTAGCTGGAATAGTTCTCATCACCAGAAAGCTCAATAAGTCCGTCAGAGAGGATTTCGGCGCTTTCATTCATAAGCTTCAGCTGCTTCCTCCTCCCCAGCCTTCTCCTCCCAAGGCTCCTCATCCCCTCACCTCACTCACCTTCGCACTTTCCGACCTGTCTGTAACCTCTTCTCTCTCTCTCTCTCTCTCTCTCTCTCTCTCTCCTTATTATATCCTCTCTTTTATCTTCCAGATTTCACATCCATGGACACGTGCCCTCGTTCGGGCATCCTGACTGGGCTAGGACTCACGAACCCTCTTCTTCCACTGCTCCCGCTGTTTCCGCTCTCGTCGAGGGCGGTGCAACCTGCGTTGCAACTACTGTTCTCGACGACTTAGCTCTAGGGTTCGTTCTTTTTCTTCTCAATCTCCATACTGTACAACTCTTCCTCTTCTTGCTATTTCATCATTTCTCATTTTCAGTATTGGCGGTGAAAATAAGCATTTTGGAACGCCTACTAATCCTGCTGTTCCTGCTCGAGTACCGGGTGGCTCCTCAAGTGGTGCTGCTGTCGCCGTTGCTGCCAATTTCGTTGACTTTGCATTGGGTCAGCCACCTTCTTCTTTCATAGCCATTTAAGTGTATATATCTTTTTCTTTTCAGTAACTGTTGGGCGTTTGTACAGTTATTGCAATCAACAAATGCCATCTTTCTTCTATTCTCTGATCTGGCTTCCTAACAGCAACTAAACACAAGGAGAATATACTTTATAAATTTGTCTTTCTCGTAATTGTAGAGGGTCATGCATTCATATGATGTAATGGAGTCATTTTCCTCCAGGGTTGGCTCTTTTCATGTCTGTATTCTTTATTTTATTTTTTTGAGGGGTAGCATAATTCACTCCTCGGGAATAGAATAAATGCTAAATACAATCTGGTAGAATAAATGCGAAATCCTATGGATCATCACCTTGGTTGTCAATTATCATGTGATATACGGTGATAGTAGAAGAAAGCTAACTTTCTATTTTAAGTTGTTCACATGCTGAATTTTTACCATTAAAGACCTAATGGATTGTTGGTAAAGATGAAAAAAACACTGCTTCTTCTTTTATCGTGAGCTTTTATTTTTTCATCCTGCTACATGCCTTTGTTTCTTAATTTCTCTTTACAATCAAGTATAGACATGGTCTCAGTTTTTTGTTTAAATTAATTCAGACCATAACACATAAATGTGCTTAAAGCATATCTAAAATCCAGCCATTTAATTGTTTAACTATGTCAACAGCACACTTCTGTTAATGGGAAATATAATATCCTTGCTTTGCATTTTCTATGGATTAAAATATTAATGAAGGTATCTCTGTAACTTTGATTCATTGTTTTGCGATTATGTACATTTGTCTTGCCACATCACTGTAAAATATTTCAATTTTAACAACCATAGAGTTATTTTATTTTATATATATTTGCATATTTATAATTTTTGTTTTATTATCACCACATGCTGATATGTGAAAAATGTTTCTGATACTATTGCACCATCATGTATAACAGGTATTGATACAACTGGCGGGGTGAGAGTACCTGCTGGATTTTGTGGCATTCTAGGATTTCGACCTTCACATGGTGCTGTTTCGCATATGGGAATCATACCTATTTCAACAAGTCTGGACACTGTTGGTATGGATGATTCAATTATTTAAAGCGGTTTGGTTTATGAGCTTGTGGGGTCAAGTGGCTGTTTTATTCATTTAATTTTGAATGATTAGTATATTTACATGGTACAAGGATAAACTGCTAGCTTCAATTTGCTTATTATTTAGGGCCTTTTTGTTTTTTGAGTATTTCTAAGTAAGATCTTAATTATAATTTTGAAAAAATTAAGCTAATCCAAATACACTCTATGAAGAGTAAAAATAGATGTTCTCTTAAAATTGTTTTACATTCAAACATTTTTTGTATAGATCCTGGCTCTGTCTTAGTTTCTGTATATGAATGCTATTGCTGCACCATCTGCTGCATTTACAATTCTTTTAACTCTGAAATTCCCTTTTCAGGTTGGTTTGCAAAGGATCCCAATATATTGCGTCGTGTTGGCCATATACTTTTACAAGCACCATTTGTAATGCAACGCAGTCCTCGGCAAATAGTTATAGCTGATGATTGTTTTCAGCATATAAATGTTCCTCTTGACAGGAGTTCTCAAGTGGTGGTCAAAGCCACTGAGAAGCTTTTTGGAAGTATGTCCTTTTTCTGTGTTTTTTTCTTCTTTTTTTGCTCTTTAATATGATCCTTCTTTTTTTGAACTACTACTTTATTCATGAAATTGCACTCCATTAATTTTTGTTCATCAATTGTCTTCAGGGCAAGTATTGAAGCATATAAATCTTGGGGACTATTTAAGTTCTAGAGTTCCAAGCTTGAAGGGGTGCTCTGGACAGAAACCAAACGGCGAAGTGAAAGCTTCCTCATTAAAATTACTTGCCCACATTATGCAATTCCTACAAAGGTTAGTCAGATTCTTTGTGATATGGAAATACTATCATAATTTGCAATTGTTGTTAACATTGGTTTGGAAAGAATACCGTGGTTTTCAATCTGTCGGTTGTCTTTTCTTTGGAATTATTTTACATACACGGCAGCTTTGCTTCTAATGTTTGATCTAACCACAGCTTAGCCATGTCATAACTTCTGTTTTCAAATATTATTCCTCATTGTGGATTTGCATAATTATATAGTGACTATGGAAAGTCTTCAATTATATAGTAACTATTTTCTGAATCTATTTGTGCAGGCATGAATTCAGACTTAAGCATGATGATTGGATGAACACGGTAAAACCTGATCTTCATCCTGGTGTTTCAGCACAATTGCATGAAAAATTTGAGGTATCTGATGCAGAGATTGAAAACTCTAAATCTGTTAGAAGTGAGATGCGTGCTGCTGTAAATTCGCTTTTGAAGGTAATGATTTGACACCATTTTGCATCCTACTTTCCTCAACTCCTTATTTAATGAAAATCTTGGTGCTATCTCTGTTGAATTTGACTTTCATCTCCTAAAGCATTTAATCTTATCTTGAATGTGTTAAATAGTGCAAAAATTTTTGCTAATGTAGTTTTACAGTATAACTGAATTCTTAACGGATGGAGTTTCAGTAATTTTTGCTCACTAAAAATAAGTGAATGATATATTTGCAGACAAAGAGAGTGCATAGTTGGAGGATTTCAATATGTGATTGATCAAGAGTTATAAGCTATGCTGAAAATTAAAAAACATATGGTGAATGGAACAGCATTGGTATTGATGGGTAGAAACAACATTTCTGAAAATATTCTTTCATAAAATTTGCTTTTCTACATGTGGGCGCGCACACACACACACATATATGAAAACTATATTCTGAATTGTGATAAACAAGACATAATTGTGCTGAGTTTAATAATTTTTTATGCTTTCAAGGATGAAGGAATTTTGGTTATCCCCACGGTAGCTGATCCTCCTCCAAAATTAGGTGGGAAGGAGATCCTATCAGAGGATTATCAGAGCCGTGCATTTAGTCTGTTAAGTATTGCAAGCATATCAGGTTGTTGTCAGGTAAAATTATTTCCATGAAACTTGCATAAGTTTATCTAGATTTTTTATACTGAAGATTGTTTCCTAAATCAACTGTACACTTAGGCTGTTTGGTTTTTATTGGTATAGAATTTAACCTTTAAGAACCTAGTGGGAAAAAAAGCTTCTTTTATCCATCTTTCATTCATATTTTCTTCATTTATCTTTTCAGGTCTCAATACCATTAGGATTTTATGACAAGTATCCTGTTTCAGTGTCCTTGATAGCTAGGCATGGTGGCGATCGATTTTTACTTGACACATTACAGACTGTGTATACAACTCTCCAAGAACAGGCTGATATTGCTTCCAAAAGCAAATCATCTGGAAATGTTGTTAGTAAGGAGCAATCTGCTGAAATTGCCAAAGAGAAGGTCTGACATCAAGAAATAAATTATGCACTTAACCTGCTTTTGATTATAATTGTGCAATATGATTGGCATGGTTTTACTTCTAAAACACCATTGATTTTGAAAACTGATTGTTATAAACCACAATTTTTTTTTCATTTACATTATTTGAACACGTTATAAACCACAATTATTTTGATAGTCCCCAATATTGTCCTTTGTTTGAGGTTTAACTATCTATTCTAATGGAGGTCGAATTGTATTGATGTATATAACCTTTTTTACTAAACTGATACCGGTGAAGCTGCAGCCATCATAAAACTTGTATATTTTATGCTCATATCATTATTTTTTACAAGTTCTCTGTATTTTATTAAAAGAATAAAACACCAATGTTGTCCCTCAAGTATTATCTTCTTTCTTAAGTAGCTCCTAAAGTAATAAAACTATATAAGTAATCCCTCAAGTATTGCATATCCATCAGTTTAGTTCTCAAGTTGATGTATTTTATTAAAGTTCAGGGACCAGTTTGAAGGGTTTTTTCTTTAATATTTGGGAGACTGCTTGGCATAATTTCCAATACTTGGGGGATTACTTATGTATTTTTTTTTAGAGGGTAACACTTAAAGGATGTAATTTTGGTCATCTAATTCTCAGTTTTGCACATGCTTTTATCCTCAATAATCCTTTTTCTATTGGTTTGTCACTTAATGATTCAGGGAAACCAAGCCTATAAAGATAAGCAGTGGCAGAAAGCCATTGGATTTTATACAGAAGCTATCAAACTCTGTGGTGATAATGCAACATATTACAGTAACAGGGCTCAAGCGTATCTAGAACTTGAAAGGTAGTGTCTTGCTCTTGCTACTTGTCAAAATTGTCTTGCAAACATCTTGATTTGTTCTCTCTGTTGATCCAGTTATCTTCAAGCTGTGGAAGATTGTACAAAAGCAATTAGTCTTGACAAAAAGGTGACTTTCTTCATAGAATGTTTTTGCTTAGAAGTTTATGGATTTTGCCATCATAGACTGACAAAAGCTTGTCTTCATTTTAATAATGTATGGGTATTGCAAATCAAGGCTTTTTAATTGAAACACTAAGTACTATTCATTGGCATACTAAAAATAAAGTTGTTTTGCAAAATTACAAACATTTTGACTTGTATAATTGTGTGCATCAGTTTACATCTTTGGATTTATAAACCTTCTCTACTTAGCTCTTGCGAGAATAATAAAATAAGGAGCAAAAGAGAAAGAGGGTCTTAATGGGATGAAGCAGGAAAAACATGTTTCATACTATTGTGTAATCTGTGGACTATATGATATACTATCAAGTTTGTTCATATTCCTGCTGATTGTATGTTTCCTTGAATTCCCAATCACAAGCTTTTACAGTAACAATCCTTTGTTATCTGTTTTACCCAGAATGTGAAGGCCTATTTTCGTAGAGGTACAGCTAGACAGATGCTAGGCTACTACAAGGAAGCAATTGATGGTAAGATCTTTTCATTTTTCTGATATTTGTGTGCATCTTATCATTTCATTAAGAAAATTGAGGAAAGTCAATGGGCAATCTGTAGTATTATTTACAAAAAAGCTATCGACCACTAGTGTGGTTAGCCACACATTTCCATTTTGTTAGGTCATGCACGAATTTATCTTTTTTATAAGTTCTCCAAAATAAATAAAAAATATAACTTGAAATGACTCAGGGTCTATTGTTTCCTATTTTTGAAAACTATCTCCTATTTTTTAAAATAAAATAAAAAAACGGCAAAAACTTATTTGATAAGAGTAGTTTATGAAAACTGTTTTAAAAAACATTTTTTTTCAGTTTTTAAAATAAAAAAACCAGGACATCTTTAAGTTGTTTTGCTTTTCCAATCAGTTTTGAAGCACTCGTGGTCTATCTCCACTCCTATTTTTTAAAAATTAGTTTTTGAAAATAGTTATATTAAATAGTGTTTTAAAAACAAAAAAAAATAAATCAAACACACTCTTAGTCACACACTGGGTATATTAGGAATTAAATTTGTTCCAATGCCCATATTTACTTGATTTCTGGTTTGTGCTTTAATTGTGCATATTGGACTGTTCCCCAGTGTATATAGTATGAAATTTTTTGTGATGAAATTTGGGTTGTACTTTCTAATTAAACAAGTACATATTAATGAGGTTCATCTTTTTATGTTATTATTGGCTTTGTTCTCATTTTGGTAAGATTTAAAAATTTTCCTAAGTGTTTGCTAACAAAGATCTTGCTTTGCAGATTTTAAACATGCCCTTGTACTTGAGCCAACCAACAAAAGGGCAGCTTCAGCTGCTGAAAGGTTGAGGAAGCTATTCCAGTAGATACATAATTGTTGCACGAGATATCTATATAATGGCTACAAAATGGTATTCGTTGGTGGTGATGCTGGTGACCTATAATACACACAGACGATTAATGAGTTTCTAGTTACAATAATGCAAGACTAATCCGAGATGTGATTTCTGCAGAATGATAATGATTCTTTTGTCCTTGGAGGCATTGCAATTTTTAGACTAGACATGGGATGCATGTACTGTACCAACCTTTCTTCAGGTTCTGTGACAAAAGTTAGGTGTTATTGCCAGAATGAGTCCCAATTTTGCTTGAGGTAAATGTATTCGGATTGTAATGTCAGTCAAGTGAGGCGGTTCTTATGACTAAAGGTCGGTATTCGACTGTTTTTCTTTTAAAGTAGATTGTACTTCACAGTTGTATAATCTGTGCCTAGTGGAAGTACTTCATTTGTTAATGCTTAAAGTCAAGTGAGGCGCATGCTCATGACTTTAGCTGTGCATTTTTCTTAAAAATGGATCGTATTTCACTGGCCTTTTTATTCTTTTGCGCAGTTGAAGTATTTCGTTCATTAGTGCTTAAGTTGTTTCCAAGTGCTTATTATTAATTATTGAGCTCCCAGTGGGTAAAAAAGGGGAAGAACTACTTGCAAGAATGCAATGCAGAAGTTAAATGACAACTATAGAAGTAATTGCCTTCGATAGATAGCGTTAGAGTTGTCAGTATTGATAAAAAAAAATGCGATTCCTCTCACTTTGCATCAAAATTTTACCCGCCGGACTTCTATTCCCTTCCTTGTGATGTAATTCTTCTGCTGTTGCACTTTGTATGGAACTGTCTGAAGTGCATATACACTCGTTGATGGTAATGTCTAATACGCATGAAAACTGGAATGGACAAAAATAACCACTTATGGATTAGGAATAAGTGGCTAAAATTTATCATGTATATAGTCAACTAAATAACCAAGTACATTCACAGAGTGATTTACAAAATGAACGTATACCTGTTTAGAAAATCGAAAACGGGATATCAAGCCGGAGACCAGGTGTGGATGCAAAGCTAAACTGAAAGTTCACGTTGAAGTACATGGAAACTATTGGTTTGCACCCAAATTTGTCTGCAAAGCTTATTGAAGAAGGCTATTATGTGCAGTTGAACTGTTTTTTTTGTTTATGTATGTATATTTGCATTGCTTGTACCAATTTGCTTATATATTGGCGAAGTACGAAGATGGTGAGTGGAAAAAAATAATATAACTAACAAATAAATTAACGAGCATTAAGCTGAACGCGTGATAGGGGATTAATGCACCAAATGGTCGAAGCACGATACTTTCTACAGACTAAACATTTAATGCTTCTAACTTGTCTTTCTATTGCAAAGTCAAGTGACGACCTTATATGAATTTCCAAGAGCACAATATTGTTAACCATGCGCGGAGTTATTATAGGCTCCAACTCCATTTGTTACTCATCCTTACAAACGTGAGAAGAAACCTTTTTACTCCTCAGCTCTCACTTCCCCTTCTCCTTTTCACCCCCATCACCACCACCGTACCAAGGCTGCAAGCCACCCCCTCACCAGCCATTCTTAAGTCTTGAATGAGGCCTCCTTTTGAAGCAGCTTCGTTTACTCTCTCATTGATCTAAGTGAATCATAATGTAACCATTCTTTAGACTAATAACATTTAGAACATGATCATTTTTGCCATTGCTTGAATCGGCTTCAGAGGTCAGGTTGATTAAAAACCAATTTTAGTTGATTAAAAATTGTTAGCAGTAATAAGATTAGAATCTATAACCTCACAAGTCTCTACCATAACTGGTCCATAAATATTAATTTAAAAAAAAAACGATGTTGAGAAGTCAGGTTTAGAGGAACAGACTTCTCAATTTGGAAAGCAAAAAAAAAAAAAACCGCAGGTGAAAAATTGGGGTTAGGGGAGTCAACTTATCAACATGCACAAATAAAGTGGTAGATTGGGAAATAATGGAGGAGATATGGTATTTGGGGAAATAAAGTTTGCTTTTGTGGTAAGTGTGGAAAAAGTCTAACTGATTCTTTTGTTTTTATTATTCGTATCTCTATTTTAACTTAATGTATTGAGACAAAAAAAAGCTCAATAAACAATAAAAAAAATAATGTATTTAAAAGGCTAGAGTTAGTCTTGTTTCTTGAAAGGAATTAGAACTCCCACTATTGCTAGCTTGGAGGATATTCTTAAATTAGTACAAACCAAATAAATTATAATCGATGCTGTTGACATTGAAATTTTAAGATACTCTCTGATCTATGGAGTTGCTATTTGAGGAACAAATGAGTTTAACCGTTAAAATCTTGATATCTAATATTTAGAATCCTGAAATTAATCATGGTTTCAGGAAAAAAGGATAAAGAATCTAGCTATTTGTGTCCACAAAATTGGAGGGTGAAGAGAGTAGAAGGGAGTATCGTGCACGTTGACGGTGGCATGCATGCAACACCTCTCTTCATGCCCTTCTGCCTTCTAGAAAACTAAACCAACCTTGGTCAACCTTAATTTGTATCCCATCCCACAAACACAACCTCTCGATTCTAACAACCAACTGCCAAATAATTAGTTATACAATCACGTAAATAAACCGAACTCCGGTATTAATCATTTTTTTGGTAGAAAGTAAACAACAAATTAAATTTGATTGTTGCTTCTTCTTAAAGAGACAACGTAACGAATGGGAGATACACCAAAGTCTCTCATGGAAGACTTACTCGGCCTTTTAAGGATTCACATCAAGCGCGGTGTCAACCTCGCCGTTCGTGATGTAAATACTAGCGATCCATACTGCGTCGTTAAGATGGGCAAGCAGGTAATTATCTTTTAGAGTTGCATGCAACATTTCTCTAAATGTGTACGTGCCATCTTTTTTAATTATGTTCAATCGTGGCTTGTTTTGCAGAAGCTCAAGACTCGTGTGATTAAAAAGGATGTTAATCCTGAGTGGAAGGAAGATCTTACGCTTTCTGTTACAGATCCAGTTCATCCATTTATACTGGTAAATTAATTTAGGCATAATTAGATTCGTGTGTATTCTTTTTATGAGATTTGGTTTAGTTATATATAGGATTTAAAACACATGCACTAATCCAATGTTGCTTTAACTATGTTTTATATATCCTCTTTGCTGATTGGTCGAGTAATTAATTAATATTAAATGTTAATTGCAGACAGTGTATGACCATGACACTTTCAGCAAGGATGACAAAATGGGAGATGCAGAATTTGACATCTCAGCATACATAGAAGCCTTAAAGATGAACTTAGAAGACCTCCCCAGTGGGACTATAATCACAAGAATACAACCAAGCAGGCAAAACTGTCTGGCGGAGGAAAGTTGCATCACTTATAGCAATGGCAAAATTATCCAAGATGCTGTCCTTAGATTGCGACACGTGGAATGCGGTGAAGTGGAAATCCAATTGCAATGGATTGATCTTCCTGGCTCCAAGGGTTTATGATTAGTTTATATATATATATATACATGCTTTCAAGGGTAACCTATATTTATTTACTATTATTTTCCCATTTGTAGGCTTCAATTCTTTGTTTTCTTTACACGTCACTGCATATGGGGACTCTAAATCGAGCCTGCCATCAGGCAAATGTTATAAGAGAAGCTTTTTCTGTTATTTCTTGCATATTCTTCCAAGTTCAAAGTCATATTTAATCATCAAATGATGCTTTACTATACGTAAGATATATTTGATAGTGATGGTTGCATTTTGAATATTATTTGGATAATAATCATAATTTTAAAAAACATATATAATTGTATATATAATAGTTATTATAATATTTAATATATTGCATAATATATAGAGAGAAAAAAAAAAGAAAATTTAATCTACCATCTTGATCTTAATCTATACTAACAAGACAGTATGACAAGGATAAGAGGCGTCATAACACTTATTCTATTCGTGCAACAAATAATATATAATATATTTTATCCTCTCCATCAAATGTGCCATTAAAATTTTTAAATTTTATATACCATACTACTTTTAGCTTAAAAGGAAATTGAAAACTTAAAAAGTACAAATTATCAAATCATCAAATGGGCCCCCCTCTTTACTTTCATTCTCTGCTCACCTCAATGCCTTCCATCATTAACTTCCACGCATGCTCGAGTTATCAATTCCAGAGAGGGACTATTTTTTATGTTTTTCTAATGAATATTTTAAAAACTACGCACTTACTAATATGGTAAAAACTTAAAGTTTATTTTTAACAAAAAAATTTAAGGTAATAGTTAGAAAACTCCATATCTTATCTTGTGTGGAAAATCGGTTGTTTTCCTTTCATTTAGTAGTAGTTGGCTAGTTGCTAATACCCTAATCTAGAAGTGTTGCTTTTTTTTTTTTTACAGCATCTAGAAGTGTTGCTTAATGGAACTTTAAAACGGACTATTAAAAAATTATTAATTTCATAATATATTTAGTTCATCTTACTAAAAAAAATTTAATTTTTATTTTTTATTTAAAGGCATTCCCAGTTGCCACGACCGAGAGCCATTAAAGCTTTTGGTTGCTTTGTTTAGGCAGTTTTGACGAAAAGCAGGGTAAAGGTTGCATGCTCTTTCAGTAACATTCTCTTTTTACTGCTGGTACTGCTTTTTATACTATACTAATATGAATTTATGATTTTTTTTTTCATTTTGTCTTAAAAAAGTTAAAATTCTCAAAAGATCTTTTGGCAATATAATTGGAGTATGTGGTGTTTTTTAATAGTTCTCCATTCTAACTTAGTCCACACATACCCCAGAATTACAATAGAATGTTCTTGCAGCCAAAAAAAGATTCAGTGTGCCTAGATTAAACATTGGGGGTGGGCGTATGTCGTATCCAACCTATTAGTTGCCCTGAGTGCGTATCATGGTCTAGGAGTAATGAATGTTTTATTTTGGCAATTTTAGTTTATAATTTAGATAGTCTAATTAATCCTACATTCGTGTCACACTCTAATATACCCTAACAGAAGTACCATATTGCTAATAGAGAAACTAAGTATTAAATCACTTGTACTAACAATTTTTTGGGTATGAGTTTATAATTAGAGTAATACTTTATAGAGTATTACAACACAAACGTTCAATGTCTCAAATGTGGGTTTACATGCAATACCTTCTTTCCCTCTATTATATCGAATAGGAGTTTTGATTTTTCATTTTATATATCATCCCTAAATGGAGTTCTGCTGGTTCACGTGAGGTATAAAGAGGATGGTCGATCCCAAGTTGAGGACAAAATATTATTTCCTTGTCGTTGTTGTCAAAATACAATTTATTATTGAGATTCATTCAAACTATATAAGAATCTCTTACCAAAATAACATTTTCTCTTTGGCGCAAGCAAGCGTAACATGTTATTTCCAGGATCTGTATTCCTTGTCGTTTTTTGTCCAAATATATTTCAGTAATAAATATGATTAAAATCTATTCTAAGAATCTCTCAATAAAATAACATTTATGTTTAAGAGAAATCTAAAGGTTTAGTTATTTTATTCTTTTTGTATACAAGAGGAATATTAGTAATATGCCATTCCTTTTATCACATCCTTTATTAGTAAAAATTTATTAAAAATTACAAAACATAACTAAGATTTATTAAATAGAAGTGAAACTATTTAAAAAATATAAGAAATGAAACTCATAAAATTTTATTATTTCTAATAAATTTCAGTTAATAATATATAATGCATTCAATATAGTATATTAGATAATGTACTGTTAACATTTCTTTTATATACAATGATATTATTTATTTTTTTATTTATGACCAATAAAAAAATTCCCAGATATACAAAGTAATTTGTTGGGTTGTTTTACGTGATCTGTGAGTTTTTGCCAATTTTCAAAAGGTTAGTTTGAATTAGTCCTCAAAATAAAATTAGGTAAATATATTTTTGTACAACTAAAATGGGAAAAATTTTATTTTCACTTAATTTTAAAGAATGTTTGGTTACTATCGAGAATAATCAATTTTGTCTTTAAATTTCAGTTTGATTAAAAATAATAAAAAGTAGCTTTTGCTTTGAGTTGAGGAATTTACACTAAATTTTATATCGACTTGTTAGCAAATAAAAATATTCAAATATAAATCATTTTTACAAAATCTATCTAAACACACTCTATAAAGTATGTTCCTAGGTGAATAATATTTAACAAAAGCACATTGAACTTAATTTATCGGGCAACTATAATTTGAGGTTATCGTGCAATAATATTTGGCTTTTTTATATTAAACAATATTTGATGTAATAATTTATTAACGTTAACATTTGCAGCAAAGTTTCGCGCAAGAGTTAAGTAGATGCAACTTTGGAAAAATATATCATTTTTTATTTCTGGCCACAGATTCACGGACGCACTGCTGTCTGCAGTAGTTGACAAAACTGAATAATGCAGTAGTTGAATCCAATACAATTCTCAACCTCTTTCATTAAAAAAATTCAACTTGTGATCGTATTTCAGAGAAAAATAATGATCTCCTTCTTTTACAATACTAGCTTAATGCCGTACTTCAAGTGGATATTAAATTTATATTTTATAATTTATAACAGTAATTTTCTTATTTTTATTTTTAATATATTATTAATTATTTAGTTTAAATTTTAATAAATATATGTTATTAAATATATTAATAAATATTTAAATATACTTTAAAAAAAAAATTATCATTGGAAACATTGTCCTGATGGAATATTTCATAATATCTTTCATATTCTCTTTTGACTTTCTCAAGAAAAAATATTGATTTAGTTTTTTTTTTCTTTTTCTTTTGTGATTTGCATGCTTCATTTCATTTTTTATTATATGTGAAAAATGAACCAACTCAATTAAAATCCTTACCTTATACGCTTGATTTGAGATAACAAAATCTGAGTAAATTTTTTTATATTTAATTTACTTTTTTAAGCTTTAAATATCATCTAAAAATATTTAAATTATAAAAAATATTATTAGAAAACGTCGTTTAGTTATGGTTGGAATTGAAGAAAAAAATATATTAACGTTAGTTATTTGAATTGATACTTGATGATTTGGTTTTCTTATTAATTTTTTTCAAAATTTAATTTCAAATATATTTGCATTATGATATATATCTTTTCTTTTAATTTGAATTATTTCAGAAAATATATATTTATTCATTTACTTACATAAATTTTATTTTTAATTTTATTATGATTAATTCTATTTTTAATTAAATTAATCCGATAAATAACTTGTTTATTAAATATTTTTCATGAATAAATATCATAAGAAATGAAACTTTTTTAAAATAAAAAATAAACAAATATTTTTGATTAATTTTCAATCAAATATTAACAAAGGGGTATATTTTCAATAATGATAAAATTTTGTGTAATTTTTATTTTGAAGATCTAAATTTTAGTAATGTAAAAAATATTATTAAATAATTTTTTATAATAATTTTATTATAATTCATTAAATATTTTTCATGAATAAATGTCATAAAAATAATATTTTATTAAAATAAATAAATAAATTTTTCTGTGATTAAATTTCTATCAAATATTAATAGAATGATATATTTTCATCAATGATAAAATTTTGTGCAATTTTCATTTTGAAGACCTAAATTTTATTAATGTAAAAATGTTATTAAATAATTCTATATAATTATTTAATTATAATTCATTAAATATTTTTCATGAATAAATTTCATAAGAAGTGAAACTTTAATGAAATTAATAAACAAATATTTTCCATGATTCAATTTATATCAAATATTTTCATAATGATGTATTTTAATCAATGATAAGTCTGGTATAATTTTTATGTGCAAGGTAAAAATTTATTAAATAATTTTGTATAATTATTTTATAATAATCATTATTAAGGATACAATAATGTCATATTATTGTCAAACTAAAATATACACCAGATTAAAATTATATAGAAAAAATAAAATAAAAATTAAATTCTATACTTAATGAAAAAATTTAGTTTTAAAGTAACTATTTAAAAGATAGTTATTCGATTGAGGTGTTACAAACATCATTTTATATTTATAAAACTTTCTTTTATATAACATATAATGGATAAAATATTTTTATAAAGTCTGTTATAAAGAGTTACCTTTAAACAATCCCATTTTTCCTAAGTGCAAAATCAACACTTCATGAGTATCTAGATTTTGATCAATGAATTCTAGCAGCTGAGGGACATAATCCTCCCATAGAGTGCATCTCAATTTTTTTCCCCTACAATTAGATTGTAATGTTGTTTAAAAACGTAAATTTAAATTATAATAATTTTTAAATATGAAAATAAATTTGTGACGACAAAAAGACCCACAACATTGTCTAATTCGGCGACAATATATAAAGTAGTTTTTTTCTTCTTGCTTGTATTGAACTAATTATCCCCTAACCGCAATCAGTCCAATAATGTCTACAAATAAAAAAAATAATATAAGAATGATATTAAAATGATAATTAATAATAGATTTTTTGCTAATTAAAAAATGAAAGAAAATTGTTAATTAGCCAATCAAAAATAGTTTTGCTATATTAGGAACTAAACATGCATCTTCGATGTTTGCTTCAAAAATATTTGTATAAGGTGCGAATGTAAACTCATAAAATGGAAATCGAATAGATAAATCAACAATAGAGTTTACATAGGTAATTGACTTAAAATATATTTAATATTGATAATTGATGGTATTGTATTTATAATTGTTTATTGTCACCCTTAGATTTCTAGCTAATCTTGTAACAGGTTCCTTTGTTTAAGAGTATTTCAAATTCTTCTAACTCACTACTCCAAATTATACATATTTTATGTCTTTATAAAAAGGAATTGATAGGTATGAACACTTTGAATTCATAAAATTACATGAAAAAAATTGTTTAAAACATATCTTTTTATCTATGATGACCATTTCGATAAATGTGTTGGCCTTAAATTGGAGAGTCTCCAAAGACGAAGAATTTGAATTTTCAATTTTCAATTTTTTTAATATAAAATGTAATACTTTTTATATTAATTATATATATATATATGATCGATTTAAAAAAATCATGCCCGTAAGCTTGGATGCATGAACTTTGATCCGAGGAAAAAAATAACATTTTAATTTTGTTAGAAAAAAATACTAAAAGTTTCACGAGAATAACTTTTGAATATTTGAAAATAAATAAGAAATCCTAATAGGAAAAGGAAAGTTTGAGGAGACATGGAAGCCACGTGGCGAAAGACGATTGACACAATGAGATCCGGAAACAGATTCAGCTTAAGAATAATATGCATGAGGTGTGGTAAATATTTTAATACTTTAATTTGATTCCTATAGTACAGATTAAAAAAATATTGTTAACTGTATTGGTTAGTGACCTAAAAAGACTATAGTTTATTTAAAAAAAATTAACTG
This sequence comes from Glycine max, assembly GCF_000004515.6. NCBI lineage: Eukaryota > Viridiplantae > Streptophyta > Magnoliopsida > Fabales > Fabaceae > Glycine > Glycine max. Next base: position 42,048,594 of record NC_038241.2, read on the forward strand.
ATCATTTAACCGCATCATTCTGTTCCTTTTAATTTATTTTGTTATAAAAAATAATAATAATTTTGTAATTTAAAAATGAAAATTTTCTTTTATTGAAAGTTAGTTGTGATGAAGTAAAAGTAAAAGAGAATTCTGACCACAAATTAATAAATGCAAGGCAGAAAATGTAGGTAGGTTTGATATAAAAGGAGAAGGGGGAGTAGGGATAGGGAGGGTAATGTAATGTAATGCAGCAAAGAGGGAAAGGTAACAACCGTAGATCCAGGAGTTTCTCAAGGTCCCGTCTCGCTGTTGAAGGCACTTAGCCACACACACACACCCACCGCTTTCAGCTATGGATGAGCGTCACATTCAGAAATCTTACTGGCTTCAGCATTCCGCCGATCTCTCCGTCGAGGCAATGATGCTCGATTCCAAAGCCGCTCATCTCGACAAAGAAGAGAGACCCGAGGTAATTGCTCTTTTTTTCTTTTCTTCTACTTCCTATTATTATTCGCATTTCATTCTTCTCTTTTATCTTCCATAGGTGCTTTCCCTATTACCTCCATTCGAAGGCAAGTCCGTTATTGAGCTTGGTGCTGGTATTGGTCGATTTACTGGTGAATTGGCTCTGAAAGCTGGTCAATTGCTTGCTGTGGACTTCATTGACACTGCTATCAAGAAGGTCTCGCACTCTCAAATTCATATCCATCCTCATTTTTTACATATATACTCGCATTATGAATCACCCTTCTTTCGTAACATTTTGCAGAATGAAACCATCAATGGACACCACAACCATGTCAAATTCTTGTGTGCTGATGTCACATCTCCAAATATGTCAAATAACGTTTCTGAAGGATCCGTTGACGTCGTTTTCTCAAATTGGTTACTTATGTATCTCTCAGATATTGAGGCAAGTTTTGTTTGCAAAATTTTCATGATTTTGTTTTCAATATAGGCCTGCTCAACTTACGCTTTTGTTTCTCCCTTGATGCTTCAGGTTGAAAAATTAGCTGAAAGGATGGTCAGATGGTTAAAAGATGGTGGATATATATTCTTTAGAGAATCTTGTTTCCACCAATCTGGAGATTCAAAGAGAAAATACAACCCTACTCACTACAGGGAACCCAGATTTTATACCAAGGTTTGTTCTTTAAAGTGTATTTACAATCTTACATCACTCCCTTAGTTTGTGCCGGAAAATTGTTAGAATAAGAATGAGCTGGACATCAATTTAGGGCTCCGTTGGAGTGTACGATTTCTATTTTATGGAGATGGAACCTTTAGATTCAATAAAGTATCTTCAGAAATATAATTGAACTCATTTAATAGATGCACTTCCCTATTGCAAGCAAAAAAGTCTTTGACCGTTTATGCTGCAGTTTTATGATTTTTTCCGTTCTGTTCTATGTATACACAACATTGATGAAGAGCTGTATGTATTTTATAGAACAAACAACTCCTTTAAAACTTTGGTTTTGATGACTTTGATCTGTCAACCCCTATTTTCATGCAGGTATTTAAAGAGTGCCATATGAGTGATAATACTGGGAATTCCTTTGAGCTTTCTCTTGTGGGATGTAAATGCATTGGAGCTTATGTTCGAAATAAGAAGAATCAAAACCAGGTAATAGAATTGGATTTCCATTTCTTGTGAGTGTTATCCATAATTTCTGCTTACCCATTTGACAGACAATATTTTTGTACAATAATATCTTTGTTGCACAGATTTGCTGGATATGGCAGAAAGTTAGGTCACAAGATGATAGGGGTTTCCAGCGCTTCTTGGATAGAGTTGAATACAGCCACAAGAGTATTTTACGATATGAACGGATGTATGGCCCAGGCTTTGTGAGCACTGGTGGACTTGGTATGCCTTCATATTTTCCTTTCCTTCCTCATACCTTGCTATCTTAGAGATCTCTCGTTTTTCTTAAATCTGACATGGTATCATAGAGATCTTTCCTATTTCTTAAAATTGACATTGTAGTATGATCTTCCTTGACTGTCCACAAGAGTGATCTCTTATCATTTACTCACTATACATTACTGGCTGACTTGCTAGATAGTGATTTACTCCATGACTACAAGGTCTTAATAAGTTATGATTGGTAGTATTGATTTATTTTTTGGGTGTGAGAGTGAGCGTGCATGTGCAATTAAGAGATTGGTCAATATTTTATACCTTTTTTTCATTCTTAATGTGTAGTTTTTGTCACTGGTAGAAGATTGTGGTGATTGGGACAACTCAACCATTTTATTGAGTATGGTCTTCCTTGACTGTCCTCCACAAGAGTGATCTTTTATCATTTACTCACTATACATTACTGGCTGACTTGCTAGATAGTGATTTGTTCCATGACTACAAGGTCTTAATAAGTTATGATTGGTAGTGTTGATTTTTTTTTGAGAGTGATCGTGCGTGTGCAGTTAAGAGATTGGTCAATATTTCCTACCTTTTTTTTCATTCTGAATGTGTAGTTTTTGTCATTGGTAGAAGATTGTGGTGATTGGGACAACTCAACCATTTTATTTAGTTTTAACTTTGGACTATTTCATAAACTTGTGCAATGCGGCATTTCATCATTCTTCTTAATTTAATATAATTTATATTTAATTTAAGTTTTTATAGAAATATGTAATTATACACTTTTATTAATAAATTCAATTGCTATTGACATATTAATTAATATTTGTATGTTTAATTTTCCTCTCCACAATATATAGGGAGTATAGTTTTTTTTTCTAGTAAAAAATTTATTTTGAGATCCGGCACTGTTCTTGATCACTTAATATTGTTCTAATTAAGATAATATCTTATTCTTAGACTGCTTAATATATTATACTTGGGAATTTTTTTTTTCTTGAAGAATCTATTGTCCTGGTCAGAATCTTGAAGATTAGGTGCTGTGTGTTTACAGTAGTTGTTTGTGTGTTTCTAACCTTTGATGTTCTGCTCATTGCTTGGGCAGAAACGACAAAGGAGTTTGTGGCAAAGCTGGGACTAAAGCCTGGTCAGAAAGTTCTGGATGTTGGTTGTGGTGTTGGGGGAGGTGATTTCTACATGGCTGAGAATTTTGATGTTGAGGTTATTGGCATTGACCTCTCCATAAACATGATTTCTCTTGCTATTGAACGTGCTATTGGACTGAACTACGCTGTTGAATTTGATTGTGCGGATTGCTATAGAAAAACATATCCTGAGAATACATTTGATGTAATATACACTCGGGACACCATGCTGCACGTCAAAGTAAGGAACTATGTTTTTTTTTTTTTTTTTTTTTCTTGTTTAAATTGTTAGTTTTAGTAGTGTCATGCTTTATAGTATTGATAGGATTGTAGGTGTATGCCTCTGAAAGTATATAGGTTAGTTATTTGAAGTACCATGAAATACATTATATTAAATGCGACATGCTGAGGAGAAATCAACATTACTATGGATCAATACACAGGATAAACCAACATTATTCAGATCATTTTACAAGTGGTTGAAGCCTGGAGGAAAAATTCTAATCACAGATTACTGCAAAAGTGCTGGAAGTCCATCTTTAGAATTTGCTGAGTACATAAAAAAAGGAGGATATTATCTCCATGACATTAAAGCGTATAGGCAGGTATGGTTGCCTGTGCTATTAGCGACATCATCTGGCTTCTCTTTCACCCATTTGATTTCTACCGAAATTGTATAACATTTCTTCTGCTTGACAATCTCCTTGTATTCTAAATCATCTACAGATGCTTGAGGATGCGGGATTTGATGATGTCATTGCCGAGGATCGAACTGATCAGGTTTGTCTGTCCTTATGATATACTTTGCTTACTATTTGCATTTTTAGTTGTGATTCTAGAGTACTAATAACTTCATTACTTGTGTGGGTTAGTTTGTGAACACGCTACAGCAGGAGTTAAATGCCCTTGAGAACAAGAAGGACGATTTTATTGGTGACTTCAGCGAGGTGGGTTTGTTACTTTCTCATTATGATTTGAAGATAGTTTTGTGAGACCGTATTTTATGGCAGTTGTTTCTCTGTTAAAATCATTCACGGCTTTCAGGAAGACTACAATGAGATTGTCGAAAGATGGAAGGCAAAGCAGACCAGGGGTGCATCTAGAGAGCAGATGTGGGGCTTGTTCATTGCCAAGAAAAATTGACATGCTTTATTGCTATCATATGCCTTGTTCTAGCTATATTTAATTCCTGTGTGGCCGGAATAGTTATCTGTGTCTTTTATGTTGGTTTAAGATTCATAGCTGCTTTCGAATTAGAATGACGATCTGCTGAGAGGAGAATGCTCTTCGATTTGAATAACAATGGTCACTTGCCATTGGCTTCCTTGCTAAAAAATAATTTCAACGTCTTGGTTTTTGGTTTGAATATTTGGTAAATTTGCCATAACAATTGTTCCCCTCATTTGGAATTTGAGAAGAAAACTCTTGGCCCCCTCATTTTATTTTCCTCCCCCTCGTTAGAAAACTAACAGTATTGGACAAAAAATTAAAAGAAAAAAAAATTCAAGTAAAAAATACATTGTATAAAATAATCTATTGAAATAGGCTGAAATAAGGAGAAAAAAATGCAGAAATTTCTTGATGCTTATTTAAAAGAGTAGAAAAAATAAAATAATTTATTGGTTCGCTACATTCTCAATGATTAATCCGATCTGCTAAATTCTTTTTTTATTGGTTCACACACACATATATTCATGTCATAATTATTTATATAAATCGACTATTAACATATAAATGACTTGACATAGTCTGCATTGAATATACTTATATTATATGATGCTAAATTAAATTATATAATTTTTTATAATTTTCAAATTTTTAAATACTTACATTTTTATAGATCAAATTATAAATTTGATCCTTAAGTTTATTTCCAGTTTTGGATTTGGTCTTTCACTAATTTAATTTACGAATTTAGTCCTTTTATTTTATAAAATCATGCAATGTTGGTCATCTCCTAAGGTCACAATTGGACGGTGACGATGTTGACTGACTATCACGTGTCATGTTCTTATCGGTTGATGATGTCATGGTCTGACTGTTAACTATTTATTAGTTGTATTCACATAAAATTTATTTTTAACAATAATAATTATATTTTAAAATATACATGTAATAAGAAATTTTTTACATTTTTACTTTAATCAATAAAAAATATATCATATCAATTTTTATGATTCTTAAACCTTTTATATAAGGTTTTAAAAAACAAAATAAATATAAAATTTATATTAATTAAATTATTTAAAAGAAATGAATATGAATAAATGACGTGACATCAATTAATAAAATAAAATCTTATTTTATATATATATTATGATGTAAATCATGAGTTTATCCTTGCTAAAATCGATATGATTTAATATATATTGTTTAAAAAAAGATATATTATTAACTAAAAAATATTAAAAATAAATAAAATAAAATGATTGGATCATTTTTTTAGTACATTATTAAAAATGTTAAAAGAATAATGAAATAGTTGAATAAGAATAAAAATTCTAAAAATATAATAATTGAACTTTAATAGAATGAATAATAAAATAAAATCTGTTTACATAAAACCTTCTTGACCTCCGTGCCAATTGCCTATAACCCCCAACGGGTCTAAAATAATTTTTCTTTTAAGTTTGAAGTTTCATCTGCTTTGCCTCGTAACCCTAATTCAGAGTCCTCTGTTACTGAAACACTTCCATCCCAAACCAATGTCTGTTTCTCTTTTCGGATTTCCTAATTCATAATGAGTAGTAGAAAGAGAACGGGGATGCGGGAAGGTTACGAGTTTATGCCAATACGAGATGTTGGTAGATCTGTTGGCCAGAAAGCCAAGTTGATTGGGGTTATTCTTGACTTCGGCTTTCCAAAGAAATCCAAGGGCACTGGTAATTTTTTTTCGTCTTTCTCCAAATTTCTGTCCACCAAGTTTCACTGGCAATGATGATTAAAAGGCCGGACTTATGGCTGCCATTTACTTCCTTGGTAGTAGATTGATGAGCTTTTTCGTGAAATGTGTGTTCTGAGCCAGTGTCACTCCCTATTTTCATGTTCATTTTTTTTAAATAATGTTGAAATATTCTATGTTATCTGCTTGTACCTTTATTGGTCTTCATAATTTCCATGTTTTTTTCTTTTTGTTTGAGGTCTCTCCAAGTTATTAGCATGTAATGTCTCCTGTCATTGTTGCTTATCTTGTATAAAAAACTTCTGCAGATTTTTGTTGTTGCCTAAGAATAATTGATGAAACACATCACCAAATCTCCATGGCTATTAACATGTTTGAGGAAAATGTAGAAAGACTTCCCCGTCTTGCTGCTGTCGGGGATGTAGTTGTGCTTTGTTGTGTTGAGGTATTCTCTGATAGTAACCTCTATATGTAAAGATATGTTTGTTTGCTGTGGTTTTCTGGTTACTCTTGGCGTATGGATACATGTTTCTAATAATAAAGACTTAAAAGAGACTTTAACATTGACCACTCAATGTATATGCATTCATAGACAGACATGTTATTTCATAATTCTGCATAGATCTCACTGAATGTCAACTCTATGCTCATTTGTTTTCTATTGTGCAAGTTGAATGGAAATAAACTTCATCCAGTCTAGATATTAGATAAACTTATGTCTTTTTACTGTGCATTTTTTTATTTTATCTTTGGTAGGTAAAATCATTTAAAGGGGAAGTAAATGTTACTTTCAACAAGAGATTTTCCTCTTTTGGTTTATATAAAGGCAAAGATGGTGATGATTTGGATCCTTATCACGTTTCTTCTTATTTTCACCACGTACGTGAAGACGAGAGCTTAATAGTTAAGCTTAGAAAATGGCTGATGAATTTTCAGCCTCACGAAGGTCTTCTATTATTTCAGCTTTGATATAACCTGAATTTTCAGTTTATTTTCAACTTGATGCTAAATTTTGATGTGTGTAGATTCGAGTAATTTCCCCATGTTAAGAGAAATCAAGGAAGAAACTTCTGTTAATTTGGCATGCAAGGTAATTAGGCCGTGTTTCTGGTTCTGATATTTTGCATAATTGGGTTTCAAAGATCCTTGTATGAATACATTAATTCTAATGTATGAGATTTTTATAAGATTTGAGTTTTACTTTTTAGTTTTTTCCACGTCAAGATGCTCATCCTTTTTCATACTTTTACTTTCTTGTTCACATTTAGATCCTTCATTTTTGCGAGACTGCTAAAGATGAGTGGATTATATTTTCTTGGGATGGTACTAACACTCCTTCAAATGTCATATGTTCAAAGTGAGTTGATACAAATTTACTTTTACATGTTTGGGTAAAATTGTGATGATGTCTGTTACTGGAAATTTCTTATAACTAAAACAGTGGCCCTTTTCTAGTACTCTCTATATATGATATGATATCTTTTCGATTGCAAGTTGCTGGATATAGGCGTAACAATTATGTAGTTGGTGTTTTATTGTTTTCTATACAGGAAAAATAACTATAATATTTTTTCTTCTCTAATTGTGCAATTTATCTTCTCCTGTTATCTCCTGCCCCTTCTTTTTTTTTGTACTGAATTGTGGGCAATGGAGTTTTGGCAAGTGATTTAGTGTTAATGACATGCCAAGAGCTGTAAAGTTATTGATTGGATAGTTTTTTTTATTGATATTATCAAAAGCATCACTTGGGTAGCATTAGGCAAACAAATTAAAATAAGATGAAGCATAACATATGAATAATGGTATTAAGACTGAACATTGGTTAAAAATGTTAATTTTTATTCCACTATAAAGGTGAATCCAAGGGCAGTAGAACATTATTATTCCATTTTGTTTGTGCGCCAAATGCTACCTTTGATTGGAGTCATGTTTATTTCACTTAATTAGGTTTCACAATATATGCTTTGTGTATAGATTATAATATTTAGTTTTAATTTATGAGAATAGAAATTGGGTTTGATTGTTTCTGAATTGCAGGCTTGAAGAGGAAATTAACTGTCCACTTCCTTTACAACTAGAACCCTTGCCTTTGTCAAGAGAGGTTCTATGTACTTTGCCTGTTGCTGGATCCATCTTGAGGATAATGTTTGATAAAGTCGTTGTGAAAAATCATCTGCACCTTTTAAATGTTGATAAATGGGTCAAATTTATGAATATTCATCTTAAGGTGGTTGATGGACTATGGCTTGGTGTTTTTTCCCCTCAATCAAGACTTCGATATACACCAAATGAGGACAGTCTGATTGTAGAACGTCAAAGGTGGTTTTCAATTTAGTTTTCATTATATATGGTTTTGATATATTATTATGTCAGTAAAATAAAATTTCTACATGTCTTATTTATGTTGGGCCAGGTTGTCTGATGAGCAGTTATTTCCTAAGCCTTTATTTATTACAGGTATTTCGTTTGTGTTGCACTAGTATTAAATCTTTGATTCTTGAAAGTTGACTAATATTTGAGATTTTCTTATGACATAACACTGTTTTGTCGTAACAGAAGAAGTTAATCAAGATCATGCGACTCCTGTTACTTTAATGACTGTCCTCACTCATTCAAAGGTGGTATACTTTATTTTCTTCACTCATGCCCACACTCTTAACTTCTAACTCCCTATTGATTCATGTTATTTACCTTTATCAACATTACTATTATTATTATTATTATTAACTAAATTCATATGTTGAAGGTGACCGCTAAATTCAAGTGTGTTGTTCGAGTGGTAGCAGCAATGCCATACCTAGCTAAAAATCTGTTGTCTAGTATTGGGAAATATAGAATGCAGCTAACATTAGAGGATTCAACGGCTAGAGTTCATGCTTTTGTTACTGGCAAGGATGGGGTTAGATCAAATTTTAACTTGTCTGTTGATTTTAGGATTCTCGGCACCAATTACACTCCATGCACTTATAGTTTTTACTCAAATGATGTTACACTTTACTATTTAGTTGCTGTTACTGTTTTCAATTTGTATTCTTGGCATTTATTTGCACTAGACATACAAACAAAGATTACAATTTTGCCTAATTATTTTGTTATTTGTTTGTGTTCAGTTTAGCTAATCCTTTTTCCTGTTCTTGTCATCATGATAAATGGCAGGAGACCCTTTTTGATGGTTACCCAAGCATTGATGAGTTGACAAGGAAGCTAAATAGATTACTTGGAGTAACTGGGATAAAGGATGCTCCAAGAGATCCACCATGGGTTAGTGTTTGTCTCAAGTCATATTATGTCTCCAAAACTGATGTATGGGGCAGTAGAAACTTCAAAATATTTGGCATCAAAATAGTAGGCGATACGTGACATCCTTTTAAAGGCAATACGTGGTAGGATGTGTTTATAGGTATTCTAGGAAATGCAACTATATTTTGTCGAGAAAGATATAATATGTTAATGTACATAGATATCCTGGAAACTCATTTTTTGTTATCTTCGAGGGCTCTCATGCTGTATCTTGAATGTAAATGTGTAGATGAACAAATTACATTATATATGTATATTTTGGTGAGAAATGTGCTCATGGACGTATGTAAGTATTTAATATGATTATTTTTAGGATTATTCATTACCTAATTGTCTCATTGACTTGAATCGGTATAAAGTTAATTTTGATAATTCAAATTTAGAAATTATAATTTTATTTTGGGTCTATTGAAATATGTTCACCAAATAGGCCAATATCATTGTCACAAATATTTTGAATTTTAATTTCAAATGAATGAACCTAGCAAATTTTCGAGTTGGACAAATAAATCCGTCCGACAAACATCTCTATAAATATTACTAAATAATTTGAATGTAAATAATGTAGATGAATTACGCAAATTTCTATGATAACATGATACCATAAACGCAGACTTAATTAGCAAAATGGATCCTTGTCATCTGAAGTGGAAACTTGAAATCAGTGTCAATCGTTAAACAATCCATTTATTTATTTTCGGGATTGAAATCAGAGCCAATCGAAAGTACTTTTGAACTAAAATAAAATCTGTGCTGGTTAGTGAAATTTCTCTGTAAAGTTCAAATAAAAGACAAAACCTTACAACTCGGCTCTCATTTTGGAGGTTAAATGAACTGGTGCGAAAGGAGTGTTCCTACCTATCTACAAATGCACTTATTTCCACCGCTATACAAGTGTTGTTCCCCTAAGGTACAAATTTGGCCTATAACTAGATGGGAGCGGCGGGTACACCAAGCTCATTGGGGTGATTTGGCTGAGCCACCTCTCCAGCTGCAACAGCAGCTTGCCTTCGTTGCCTCTCACGGAGATACAGCACAGTTAGGAGGCATACAAAGAGGGTCAGAATTGTAGCATTCCCCTCCTCCAAAAGCACATTCTCCACCCAAGCTTCTAATTTAGGATACAGCTCTGGCAATGAATCAATCACCTGTACCTAATAAAACAATAAGCACACTGCAATCAGGATCTAGAACAGTGAGAAATCTTGCTGCAAGTTACGGATTACAGAAAATAGTTTAAAATAATGACAGATTAATGAAAGAAATTAACATTTTATCATCTTCAATCAGTGAAAAATACTTAAATATAATAACTGTTGTGTGGCTGAATCCTAGTGCCATATATCCAATAAAATTGAAAGAAGAAAAAAAGTTGGAAGTGATGAGTATCTCTACACAATATTAAACAAAGTATAACCCAAATATGCCAGTTGTTGTCTAATACATTGGAGATAATACGGTGACATGCATATAAAAGGCAAAAATCCAAGCTTTGCTGAAGAAATATAAGCTGCTCGATCGGCCATTTATTAAGATTTTTGTGTAATTAGTGATAATATATTATCAATGTATTTAAACACTGTCAACTTGCACTTATTGTTTGTAAGTATGCAGTGTATATATATCCTCCAAGAAGAATAAAAAAAAAACTATGGAGTGTAGCAGTAGGTAAATCAAAGAAACTCACCACGAAACTGTCAGCATAGTTCTTACGAACCCACAAGCTTGAAAGAGCCAGTGTGACCGGCAACTTTGCTGCAGGATCATGGTCTAGAGCTTCATCATAGTAACGCTTGGCTAGATGAAGGTCAAATGGAAGTCCTTGGCCATGCTCATGCATGTATCCAAGATTGAACATGGCTTGTGCATTCGATTGTGATTTAGCATGCATATAAGCCTCAGCAGCTCGCTCATAATCCCTGGCAGTACCCTGACAGAAGGGGGGGAAAAACACGAGAAAGTGAAAAGGTGTAGTAGGCAAAAGAGAGCACAATGGCCAATAAATTGAATTCACAGCATTGCGCATCGTCAAACCACATACCCGACCATAGTAATACGCATCTCCAATGAGTAAAGCAGCATGTTCATTACCCTGCTCAGAAGCTTGCCACCACAGAGAATGTGCCCGCTGATGCCTTTCTGCATCAGTGCAAAATCCAGATTCACCCATGCACATGCTACGTTCCCCATATTTGTCAAGAATCCAAGCAGCATTACTTTGTGCGACCTCATAGCCCATCTCAGCCATTCTTGAATACAACATAAATGCCTTGCCAATATCACCTTTTAAGTATGACTCTAGAGCCCATCTAGACAAAGAACTCCATGGACCCCGCTCTGCAACTAGTTTGTACAGTGCAGTTGCCTAAAACCACGAAAAATTAGCACATAAATTTGGTGGCAGAGGCATTAGATGATAGAATGAGTAGTCATTAAGAAATAAAACATTGATTGAAGTTAATTCAGGGGATGAAGAGTGGGGGGTGTTACCAAGGGAATATTCTTCTTGAAGCCAAGACCAGTATGGAAAATCTTAGCGAGCTGGTAGAAGGCCTTTGGTTGACCATGGTTAGCAGCGAGGACAAAGAACTTACAGGCGAGCTTAACATCCCTCTTGACTCCAATGCCCTTGAGATACATGACGCCGAGGTTGTAGTGGCCGCCAACCTCGTCATTATCTGCAGCCTTCTCAAAATACTCTTTGGCCTTGGTGTAGTTCTTTTGGTCAACTCCATAGCCTTTGACATACAAATAGCCCATCCCATTGTAAGCAGAATAGAGGTGGTGCCTGGAAGCAAGGGTCAGCCACTCCAATGCCTTGGTGTAGTTTCTCTCAACACCTGCTCCTCTGGCATAGATCTCTCCAAGGAGCTCCATGGATCGCGGCTCACCCTTCTCAACGGCCTTGAGAAACCACCAGAGGGCCTTGGAGTGGTCGCGCCTCAGTCCCCTGAGGCCAAAGTAGTAAAAGAGTCCAACTTTGTACATGGCAGCAGCATTCCCTTTCTGGGCCTGATACTCGAGTATCTGAAAGTCCTCATCCTCTTCCCCCTTCGATTTCCCAAGAGCCTCCTTGTTCTCTTCGGCCCCGTTGTGAAGCCTAACCGCCTCAATCACAGGGGACTCTTTCGATATCAGAAAGCTGTTCACAGCCACTTCAGCTAACTCCCCATACAGCTTTACACCTTTCTCCAACATGTCCTGCCTCGTGTAGCTGTAGGCCAATGCCATCTTCGATTGCATGTTGCCTCCCTCCGCGGCGAAGTGGTGGTACAGAAAGGCCTTCCCCTTGCTCCGCTCTCTAAAAAGCCCCATTTCCCACAAAAACCCTAGCACCGATTGCGCCGCAGGGTGCCCGCTCACGGCCAGGCCGGCGATCTCCTCGCCGGCGTCCTGGATCAGGGCGGGCTCGCCGGACATGAGCTTGTGGACGGCGGAGTAGTAGGCGGCGTCGGATTCGGGGAGGGGTTGGGGATCTCCGGCGGGAGGCTCGAAGATGGGGCGCCATGAGCCGGGGTCGAGGTCCTCCTCGGATTTGTGGGCGTCTCCGTGGGCGAACTCATCCCACTCGGCGGGCGAGTCGGGATCGGCGGGGGGGTCGTCCTTGTAGTCTTCCTGGGAGAGGATAAGGACGAAGGGGCGGGCGCCGACGGAGGCAGAGAGACTGAGGATGACAATCAGGAACAACAACTTGGGCTTGGGGCCAGCCATGGTCTTGTACGGATCGCAAACAATTCCCATATGCAATTTTATTCTTCAACTTCGCTTGCCACGTTTTCGCCTCCACTAGGAATTTGCCATGTCACCTTTCTCAAATTTCAGTTTCAGATTGACTTGTTATTTGCACCTATCAACAATTGAAAATTCTTAAATTCCCACGATGCCCAACAGAAAGACACTTCTTTTCTACTGGTGGGAGTGTAAAAATAATGCTGTGCAACAAAATCATAATTTTATTATATATTTTTTCACACTCATATTGGTACAATAAAATTGTGATTCTATTATATAATTGGGTTTGTGAAAAAGTACATAATAAAATCATGATTTCATTAAATTTTTAGAAATAAAAAAAAAGAAATCACAATTTCATCTTACAAATTGTAAAAAAAAAAAAACTTACACAAGGTAGGGATTCATGAGGTAAGGAGAAAAGATAGAGAAAGAGGAAAGAAAAAATAAAAAAGAGATAAAGAGAAAAGATAGGGAAAGAGGAAAAGGAAAAAAGAGTGAGGTAAGGAGAAAAGACAGGAAAAGAAGAAAGAAAGAAAAGGTGATAAAAATGATGAATGTGAATAATGAAAGAAAAAATATTTTTGCATACATGATAACAACCAATAACAATTATGGAGGAGCTAATGTCAATTCCTATCACTTTAAGCTCGGTCAAGTCTTTTGTTGGATAAAAAAAAAAACTCACCCAAATCAACCCAACCCCTCTTTAACCAACTCAACTATAATAGTAACATACAAATCCTTCCCTAGAAAAAATATGGAAGAAGAAACTGAAAATGATTTGAATCTTCCTTCCAACACTTTTAAATAATGATTTTTATTTTCGGAAAGCCTAAAAATATTTAAAAAAAAAGATAATTCAAAGATAGACTAATGTGACTAAACGGAGTCTCTAAACTCGGTGGATCTTTAATATCAATCTAGTGTTATGGAATTAATTTAGTTTTGAAACGTTGAGCAAGATAACAATGGCACGACGATGAATCTCCACTCTAAATTAAAATGTTTGTTTTAATTATTTAGAAATTTGATTGAATTTTTTTGGTTAGAAACTAGAAAATCTTTGAACGCTCTTGAGGATCGCTAACATTTGTTGATGGTGAAAATTAATAGTTGAAGTTCTGCAGCCTCATAAACTCTCTAAGCCCAACCATCCCATGGCTAAGAGGTTTCTTCAACTCAGTTCTTAGGTTAGGTTTCCTGTCCTAACTCCCAATTAAAATGCTGTCTTCACTTTTTAAGCAAGTCTTACTCATCTGAATACAAAGGTATAAAAAGAGAACACAATAAAGCAAGTATAACAATTAATATACTTAAAAATAAGTCTACATTTTTTTATAATTAGGACTTAAAAATACACTCATTTGTTACAAAGAATAAAAAACGTTATAAATTTTTAACGTAATTAATAAACTACATAAAAAATATAAATATGATTTATTTAAATAATCATTTACATTATATAATCCCATGCATGGAAAATATAAAACTGAGTGAACTAACCCGTATACTAAAATGTGTCCCATCAACAACATGAAATAGGTTATTATTTAATCCACACAAATTCATGTTGATGATTAAAAGTGTAATTAAATTTTTTAAAATAGACTCATTTATGTATAAAATTTTAAAAATAGACTTGCGCACGTGAAAATGTTTCCTAATCCCATGTACTCCTTATTTTTAAAATAAGAGTATGAGTTTTTTTTAAAACTTAAAATACTTTTAATAAAATAAATAATCTTCTGAATTTCTGGTATGTTTGCTTAAACTGATTTTGTTTAAGAAAACAATTTTATATTTTTTTAAGAAGTAAATTCTATCTCTTTCTTAAGAAATCACTTTTTTAAACAGCATTTTTTGGAAGCACTTTTTCTTTTTAATTTTAAACAAACGGACCCTATATCAAAATACCCCATGTACTTTTTATTTGCTTTAAAGACATTCGTTTAATGATTTTTTTCTTCTTTCAAAGCATATTTTTAAAACCAACGAAAACTTTTCCCTATACTTTCTTTTTGTGAGAGTAACAATATATTTTGAGTATTAGTAATTAATGTTTATTTATGTTTTTTACTTAGATGAAAAATAAAAATAGCAAAATAGTTTAGTATTTATATTTAACAAAACATGACATGTTGGTAAACAATAGCCAATATAACATCATGAGTCTGTTTTTCTATAATTTTTCCTTTTTCTGTTTGTCTTCTGCATTGCTCTTGATGCAAAACTTGAACCAAACAAGCTGTTTGTCTTCTAATTTGTAAGTGAAAACATAAAGCCCAAGTAACTCTCCCTCATGATGAGCAATGAAGGCATAATGGGACTCTGTCAAGCACTCTTGTCACACGGCCCAGTGCACATAATACCTTTCTTAATTCTTATGCATTCGCTGTCATACAAGTCTGAGTGTGGAAACTCCTTCATATATTCAATCTTGATTTTATATATCAAGAAAATCAGAAAAGTAATGACATAAACATTAAACAATTGAACACCAGAGATACATTTAAATTTAACAATTCAGAAAATCTATCTAATAACTAATGCTGTTTTTTGAAAAGCCTATCTAATAACTAATGTAGTCATAATCAAAATACAAAATATTGTTCATAAATTTTTCTTCAACTTTTAGTCAAAAACTTCCCTGCAACTCTTAATCATAATAAAGTTTCCTTCCGCAAAAGATTCTTGATAATCATATCTTATTGCCTGAATTAATAAAACAAAAATATATGTCGACTATCGAGGGATGACAATAAGCTTCATTCAGTAATAAAATAGTTTCTAAGGAAGAACAAGCACCCCTGAAAGTTACTTATGCAAAGATCAATTTACGAACTTGAAAACATGCAAACACATGTTTAAAGAGTTTACATAAACTTTAAATATATGCCACTATGGCCAGATTAATTATCTTCTGATCCACGGTTTGGAGAAAAATCCATTACCGCTCTCCACGACTAATTGACGCATGTTAAGTTTGGTTCAAGATCTCTGCATATTTGGTCATCTTTATTCGATAAAACGCGTACATTAATTACAAGGATGTTACCACAACTCCCACACACTCACAAAATTTTGTTATTTTGTCGAGGGAAAACTCCTTTAATTGATCAATGAACAAGCTATGGACTAATTCTAATTTCTAAAGTAACTTATGTTTACTAAAAAAAAAAAAAAGAATCCAAGAATTTCTACCCAATACAAATGAACATTCATGTTCATATAGGGGCTTCATAGAGTTTCATCAATGGTCTCCAGTGCCGGTCTCCAAGATCTCTGCTTGGAGTACCTTTTGACGGCTGGTTCTGGGTCCCTTACCACCTGAAGCTGATTATCAGCTTCTTCTAATCTCTTAAGCTCAGAAGGGAACATACAAAATTCACTAAACACTGGAAAAATCTTTCCCAAGTTGTTAAAACTTGCGTGCTTGGTAGCCCTGGATGCTTTGTAATTAAGAGAGCTCATTTCTTCATGGGTTAGCACAGAGAAGAGCAGCTCTATTGGTAGAAGGAAGTAGAATTTGCGCTTTTCAAGTTGGTCATCAGCTAGAAGCCCATGAATGCGATGTCCGACTTTGAGGTAGCTAGAGTCACAAACAAACTGTCCAGAGTATTCTAGCATCAGTTCTGCAGCTCTC